>NC_143433.1:12427500-12729738 GCF_059467195.1 Physcomitrium patens
TCTAAATATAGTAAAAATACATTAATTATTATTATGGCTTCAATTCTTGTTGAAAATCCTTGAATACATCATGCCTAATGCTCCATCACTTTGATGACCCAATTATTTTATCGTTGCAATTAAAACACATTACAACAATTTTTTTTTACTTTAGCATTGAATAATAATTTGTCACCATGTAATTTATCAAAGAAAGAATGGTCAACAAATAGAACATCATTTAATTGTTGTTTTATCATAGATAGAAAAAAAAAATGGAAAAAAATAAAGGTGTTTATATAGAAGTTCTTACAATTATTAGTAGAAATATTGGCACCAAGTGGAAACATCAAACATGTGTTTATGATGTTGGACTTGAGCTATAATGATGCAGAAATAATGCAAGATACATGTAAGGCTTCTTTTGGGATCAAATATCTTAACTTGGCAACATCATCAAGATAATCATGATTCTCCTTAATCATATAAGTTTGTTGAAATGATAGGCCACATGCCAAAAGAATAGTGACATAGACATATTAAATTGTATTCTTAATAGTCACCATGTACAAATTGATGGTTTGAAACCACAGTTGTACTCTTTCTAAATAGAAACAAATTCTTTCATTGCAATATCTCTAACAATCACTTCTTTGTCACTAAATAACATGTCTTGGATAATTGCTTTCCATTGTCAACAGCACTCCACCATTGAAAAAGCCTCTACTATACTTTGTGAGAAGAGTAATAATAAATTATTGAGATATTCTTCTTTCTTTTGTAGAGCTTTGTTGTACTCTTAGAACTTCAAAGGGTAATGATCCATCATGTGATTTCAGGTGTTATCTAGGTAAAATGACTTCGAAGAATGTATTGGTTGTTCTCTTTCATTTCCACTCTTGCCTTCCATCAACTTCCAAACCAATTTTTTTGCAAAATCAACAAATGCACAATTCCCCAATAGAGGTGACCTCTTTTCAAGAAGTGATCTCTTTTCAATAAGTGACTCAAAGACCAACATCTCCATATAAAAATTTTGATAAGAAAATAAGCACTGAGCATTTTCATTGAGTACCTATTGATGGCAATTCTTGTTTACTAACACAAAGAAATTCAAAATACACCTATACAATCACCGCAAAACCATATACCATCAACAAAAGAATGCAAATGAGCAAACAAGCACGCAATTCCTCGGAGTTGTGTACTCACACAGATTTTGATTCCACCAATGCCGTACTTCGCATAGATTTCTCTCCCACTAGTGCAGCACTCAGCACCAGGAGAAAATATACAACACTAGCTATAGATCAACTGCAGCATCAATTGCACAAATACAACTGTAACAAGACAACACCGAACACTCCCATCCAGAAGGGTCAGCAACTATGTGAATATTAAAAGAAAATACCAGAAATATCAGCCAAATCCAACAATTTGGTTAAAAGATGTATGCGTCATTTCCAGCAGTAGCTGCAACTGACAACGTGAACTTGTTAACAGCAACAATAGGAGTGGATGTGGGGTCTCGATTCTGATTAAGATTGGTGTAGGACTATGTGGCGCAAGGCGTAATTTGATCAAAGGAGAAATGACGGACACTGGAAAGACGCTAAGAATCCCGATTCCCTACAACGGAACCAATGTGCATGAAGCTTAGCTAACTGCTAGTGGAGGATTTACTCACGCTGGTTGATTTTAAACTACGTGAAGAAGCCCGGGCAGCATACAACTGGCAGATAGACGTAATTGTGTTGCACAAAGACACAACTCATTGGCTTACAATTGAGTCTGATTTGAAGGGTTTAGATTCAACTCCACGTATTGTGCAACATCTCCACAAGCCTAGCTGCAAGCACCAACTCCACAACTTGCCAAACACGTTGAGGGCGAATATATGGGATCAATCCCGATGCTATTCTCCATCACTTACATGTCCGGAAGCGTGCAAAGCACCACAACAACCACAATTGCACATGGCTATTGCCGCACCAGGCCGTGTCATCGCCTCGATCCACCACTGGTTGCTGCCCTCAAGGGCCGTTACGTCTACTGATCTGAACGAATTGGTTCGCACGTCAACGGTTCAGCCTTGACAAGGATGTGGAGCATTGTGTGCAACGCATGCCGCAGGAGGGGAGCAGTTCACTGCTTTCAGTTATCTTATAATTGGAAGGTTCTACTCTATCTAGCTTTCAGAACAGACTGACCGGAAATTCTGTAACAATCTATGCGTGCAATGGACAGATCTCATACTAGCAACAGGATAAGTAAAGAAACCAGCAGAAAATCCCCGCAGCTTATCCCTGGAACCAACCCTGGGTCCCCGTAAACAAAGAAGCATCTGTTGCAAACAAGCGTCCGATGCACGATGTTTCAGTGTGGCTCCAAAGTCAAACACAGAAAGTATCGTGTGCACGATAAAAGCAGCCAGTGGAAACTAAGCCAACTTGCAACATTGGCCCGACTACGATCTCAATGCTCTCATCATCAAGATTCCCTCACAGACTCCCGCATTCTATGGACACTCCCCGTAGAGTCAGTGAACAGGAGATCAGTCCAGCAGGCCTAGCACAGTAATGAAGACCACACACATAACAAAACTTCGACTCTACATCTATCAATTTCTCAAACCCGATAGAAACATCAGTGGTAAGGCTAATCTTACCGATTAACAAACTGGAACCAGATATGGGTAAGAGGACACGCAATGATCGAGATTCCTTGCTCATAAACTCAAGTGGCTCGTATCTAGCTCACACGACGGCCATAAGATGCAACCTATGAGAGCAAGAGAAAGATTTAAAAAGGCCGACGAGGTGAAGCGATCGAACAAGATTGGAGTCACCAACTCTGCTCTGCCTACCTGATCCCAACCTGACTACCTAGCCCACACAACACAATGTTGCCCTTCATGGAATCGTCGTTGCCGCCCGGTGTAAAGAAGAAAAACGCATGCTATAGCGCCACGAAGCAAATGAAGGGTGCAAGGAAGGAGACGCCGCTTCCAATGTGCAATGTGGATGTGACATAGAAAAGCGCTGCCTTGTATCCAACAAACATACCCCGCATGAGAACACTTCCGAAGTAGAGGAAGAAGCTGGATGGAGAATGAGAGTAAAAGTAGTAGCCCCCCCGTAGTAGAGAGCGCTGCTCTATCACCACCGAATTAATTCCTCTAAAACTGAAGGCCATCGACGACGACAAGAAGGTGCATGAGAGGGATCGATTGATTGATTGATTGCTGCTGAGCCAAGACAAGACAGACTACTGCTGCGGTGCGGTGAAGGGGTGAGTGAGTGAGTCTGTCTGAGGAATTAATTAATTAATTAATTATCTGGTGCATGCTTTACAGTTATTTGCGGGCATGGGGAGGAGGAGGGGCACAGAAAGGAATGAAGGAAGGAGAGAGAGAGAGAGAGGCGCAGAAGAAGAAGAAGCCCCATTCTTGTATTTATTAATGCTGCTGCTGCTGGCTCTCATACCTGAACTGAATTGAACTGCTGTAATACTATTATTATTAATAATACTAGTAGGACAAGTTTTTATCATCATTTCAAGACATTATTTTTAACTTTATATCTTGACACTATATAGTTATATGTAATTTAATTTTTTAATACTTTTTAAATATTTAATTAATTAATTATTTATTCCTCAAAGTTTTTAAAATTAAAATCTTATCTTTTGATAATATTGGTTATTATATGTTTCAATGATTAGATTAGTGTTTGTTTATTTTAATTTACACTGTATTTTTTTTTAAAATATATTTATACATGCATAAATATATACATACATATATATTTTTATTGTTGATAATAATTTTAAATTATTGTAAATGTAACTTTAAAAAATTATATATATATATATATATATATATATTATAATTTTATTTTACATAAAAAATAATTTTCAATATATATGTGTGTATAGATATAAGGTGTTGCTAATGCCATCATAAGCTATTTTAAACTTTTGTTACATATTACAATGCATTTTATAAAACTCTAAAATATGTTAATAAAGAAATTTATTATTTTTCAAGGTGAAACAACAATCACCTAGAAAACTAAAGACTCTTGAAATTAGATTAGAAGTAAGAAAGAAATTGATAAGAGTGAAGAAGGCTTTAATCTTGCCTCTATATATACTATCTACCTAAAATCTATGTGATAATATTCTATAAGTCCTCCAATACATGTTCAATTTATAAGATACATGTCTTAAATTGCAAGGCTAGTTTCATAAGTGCACGACATTGTTAGCTTGTACCATAAGCTACTAATATGTGTGACATGTGATTAACTTGTTGGCCAAGTTTCTAATGTAACAATTACCTATAGACATGTATGAAGGTGAAACAACATCTATGAAGCTTCTAAGAAGCTTCTCTATAAAAATTATCAAATTATCCTATTTTTATTTACTTCTACCTATTCACATTATATAGATAGTTATAGGTATATTCATAAAATTATCTCCCCTTCTAGGAATGAGTTCCATAAGAAGCTATGACCTTATGTTGAGGAAGTTCAAGATGTGACAAATTGTATTTGTGACATAGTCTAATTGTTTTTCCCTTTGAAGATAGTTGATAGATCCTCTTAGCCACCAATAGTATCCCATTCTAAGAAAACAAGACCACTATATTATTTAATTATTATTGAGGCCTTCGTAACTTCTTTGAAATAAAATATTTCCAATACCATTAAGAATTACTTCTACCTTCAATAAAATTACCAAATATTAGGAGTCTCTTCCAAAGTCGTGATATCAAACATATTATATCTTACCATTTATTTAAAGAAGAATATGTTGTTCTTGAAGGTCTTCATATAAATTATATTATCTTGAAGGCTATGATAATTACAATGTCATATTTGGTAAGTGAGTTAATAATGGCTCTTGATTTGAATTTGATGGTTGTTAATTCTCTATCTCTTTAATACTACAAATATATAAAAACTACAAACAATGATAAAATATTGGATGTAATTTTTTTTCAACTATAATTCTTTTATAGCAAAGATTTACTATCTTTTATCTTAGATTTAATAGATGTCATCAATGTAAAGTATCAACCTTCTTTGTTGCATTTGCAAGATTCTTTGTTGGCTTCTATGAATATTTATTAATATCATATCAGTGCCAATGAACAAGATATTCCAAACTATTTTAGCGTTGCCTCAAATATAAGTTTTCTTCTACTTCAAATTCTTTATTATTATCCATTTTTATAAGAAGAGGTGGTATTTTTCTTCTTCTTGAGATATTCACTATCTTATATGACTTAAGAAGAGTTACGTGGAATAAGAGATGAATCTTTATAGATTTTCATAGATGTAATTAATAGGCAATAAAATTGATTTATTTACAAATAAAAAATAATTCAAGCCTATAGTAATCTAACTTATGACAAAGGCCACTAGTCTTAATATTGTGACAAAATAACCATGCCTTATTATTAATGTGGATTGAGGCTGCTTCTCGTCATAGGCATCAACATTGGTCTTTTGTCATTCTTAAATTTCTTTAAATTGTGCCTTCATTATTGTATGGAGTTCAAATAAATAATTTTCCAAATCTTCCACCATAAGATTATCAACTTTTGTTGACAAGCTCATGAAGATTTGCAATAGTTGCAAATCTATTCTCACTTCTACTAGAAGTAGCATTCATAATCTTTTTTTTCATAGATAATTCAAAAAAATCCAAAAAATTCAATTAGAGAAAGGTAATCCGCAACCTCTAATAAAAATTTCTACAAAGAGAGATAATCCACTCTCTTTAAGAAAAGACTAGTATTAGAAAATATGATTTTTTTTGTTTAAAAGGTGGATAGTCTACAACCTTCAAAATACAACAATAGAAGTGGGATAATCCATTCACTTCTAAAAAAGACAAAATAGTATGTTAGCACTCTTGTTAAACTATCAAGGACATAAATCTTAAAAAAAGAGAATCCTTGATACACTCTTGTGTCACTGAAGAGAATTAAAAAGTAACTCAAAAGATAATCTAATATTAATTAGAATGGCTATTGCCAAAAACAAAAGACTAGAAAGTCTTGAAACAAGACTAAGGACTAGAACAGCATTGACGAGACTAAAGAAAGCTTTACTCTTGCCTCCATATATACTCTTAACTAGGAGCTACGTGGCGATGTCCTATAGAACCTCCAAAACAAGTTGACTTTGCTAGCTACATATTTTAACTTGCAAGGCAAGTTATCTATGTATGCATTACATGATTAGCTTATTTCATAAGCTATTATATGAAATTAACTTGTTCTACAAGCTACCAATACTTTATTAACTTTTTGGCCAAGTTTCCAACCTACAAACACATCTAAAGTCAAAACCGCATCTTTGAAGCTTCTACGAAGCCTCTCTAAAAGACTTTATGAAATTAATTTTTTTTTTCTACTTTTATCTAATCATATAAGTAATTATTGAGGTAAATATTTATGTTTGTGACATAAGCTTGAAGAATACGTAATTATGCTTTGTCTTTTTGAATATATAATGATTTCTCAAAATAGAGTAGATTTTTCTTGAATTTGAATTTAAAAGTATCATAAGACTTAAGAGAATTATTTTTTATATTATAAACAAGAATATCAGAGGACATAATTGATTGAACTTGCTTGAAAAATATTCAGCCAATAGTCAATGTTGATTTCATTCCTTGAGGATGAAAATGATTTGACTTCAAGAAAATTATTTTTTGTTGATCATAAGCTATATCTTTTTCTTTTGGTACAAGATAAGAACATCCAAAAAAAATGTCTAATAATTTTTTTATTTTTTAGATTAATAAGTAATCTTAAAATCAAATCTAGATAAAATAATGCTCTAATAGGCTTAGCAATGAATCAAAACATGTCTTGATATGAAATATTTGATATTCTTGTAATACATATATATGTTATCATATTAAAAAGTAGTATAATATGTAAAAATAATATGAAATATTATAAAAGTTTGAATTGTGATAAAAAATTAAAAAATTAAAAAAAATTAAAATACTTATTTAATTTATTTAAATTTATAATTTATATTTTATAATTAGAAATAAAATTTGTAGGATATATTTGTAAGGAATTTAGAAGGGCTTTAGTATCAAAGATATAATATTTTGACTCTAAAGCCATCTAATGTGGATAGATAAGATGAGTGATAGAAGGCTTCATTTCCACTAGTTAAAAATTATGTTAATGGACTTTGAAATGTTGTTTGAAACTACATTAAAATTTGAGGCTACTTAGGAGCAGTCCATTCAAGAAAAGACAGCTGATTCAAAATTTAGAGATTGGATCTAAAAAGCTTGTAATTTAGATTCGAATTTTGAGTTAAAAAAATTTTAAATTTGGATTTTAGAAGAAGAAAATATGATTTTTTGAAATTAAAGTACAAATTTTATACATATTTTTACTCTTTTAATCATTCAAAGAGTTGTAAAAAAATATTCAATAATAAAAAATAGCATTAAAAAGCTGACATATGGAACTATATTTTACATGAAGGAATTGATAAATTTTAATTTAAAAGAGAGCTTTTGGAAGTTAATACTTTAAAATTAAAGTTTATAAGTAAAATCTTTTCATGTAGGTTTTGGTTTGAGCCATATTTTGAGTTTTGGATGAAATTTTGGTTCAAAATTTCTACAAGTGTACATGATTATGTTAAAAAGTTGTATAAAAAAATTCATAGTATTTGAATATTGGATTTTTGAGATATGGTAGATATAGTATGTAGATGCCTAAAAATTGATATTCTTAATACCAATTAGAAATTAGATAATATCTAAAGATCTATAATGAATTTATGATTGATTTTTTATATAGAAATAGTCAAGAATATAATTCAATATATAGAGAAGTTTGAGTCTAATTAGATAGTCAGATTGAAAGTTATTGGATGATACAAATTTGAAAGAAATTTCCATAAGAGTAGAAGTTATTTTAGAATATCTAGTCATATCTTAAGAACTCTTGTGCATCTTAGACTTGTATATTTGATGTAAATATTTTCATGAAAATAAACTACAAATAAGATTTGTGTTTTATAAACTTACAACTTATTTAAATAATTAGTAGTAATTAGAGGCCTAGTGCATTCTTAAGACAAAGTCTTTATACTATGACAATAGTGAGTGGATTAGAAGCACCTTCTAGATAATGATGCCACTCTTCAAATGAATCCACAATCATAAGAAGCTCTTTGTTGTGGATCTTATATTTAATCTTGGTTATTAAAAATTTTGTGGAATAGAAAGCTATTAGATAGAACTTGTTATTTGCTTCCATTTGTGATAAAATTGCACCCATAGCAAAGTGTGATGCATTTATTTCAATGAAGAATGCCTTAAAAAAATTAATACAATAAAAGATTTGTACAAAAATAAATGATGTCTTTAAGGTTTTAAAAAATTCTTTAGCTTCTTTGCTCTACTCGAATTTGTCTTTACATATCAAGCATATAAGATAAGCTGCAACTTGAAAAAAGTTTTTGACAAAGATTGGCAATAATTGGTAAATCTCAAAAATCATTACATATCTTTAACTATTTTTGAAATCTTTCAATCCATGATAGTTTGGACCGTTTCAGGATCAATAATAAGATCATCATTTAAAATCATATATTCTAAAAAGTCAACTTAAATATTGTGAAATATACACTTTTTTATCTTACAATAAAATCTTGCATCTCTTAGTTTTTGTAATATATGAAAAACATGAAGTTCATATTCTTCAATTTTCTTAAAACAAATTAAGATGTCATCTAGATAATCAATGATAAAGTCATCAAAAAACTCAAAAAAGACATCATTTATTAAATGTTGAAAAATGATTGATACATTTAGAAGTCCAAACGATATGACATTATATTTGAAATGTCTATACCTAGTTCAAAACATAATTTTTCATTTATCTCATACTTTAATGCATATTAAATTGTATGCACTTCTTAGATCTATTTTTGTATAAATATTTACTTGATTGAATTGGTCAAAAAGTCTTAAAATCAAAGATAAATGGTACCTATTTTTGATAGTGATCTTATTATGTTCTAGATAGTCTATGCACATCCTTAAAGATGCATCATTTTTCTTTATAAATAAGATAAGAGATCTTGTTGGAGATTTTAAATGACATACGAAGTTTTTGACTAACTTCTTATCAATGTACTTTTTAAGTATAGCCAACTTGTTCTATAATAAACTAAAGATTTGTTCGAATGATAGTTTAGTTCTTTCTTAAAGTTCCAACAAGATCTCTTATCATAGGATCGATGCTCTAGAAGTATATTTGTATTTTTTTATAAATAAAGCATCATAAAAATCTTAATATTGACTAAGAATATCACTTGACATCTTTCTACCATCAGAAATAGATGTTGCATTTATAACAAAAGATGATCCTTTTTTTGATGTATATATGAAAGCTTTTGCATACTAATAGGGATTTAGATATATTAGATTTATGTATTTTTACTTGATTAATAGAATTTTTTATTAAACTAATAAAAAAATTCAGATTATGAGGAATCCAATCTATTTGAGGATTATACTATTTTTTAACCATGATAATCTTAAAATAATTGGATTGGAAAGAGATCTTATCATATTAAATATTATTATATTATTATGATCTTTAAATACTATATCTAAAGGAACAATCCCATATATAACATCTTCAAAAGATACCAAAAAACCATCTATGTGTTTAATTTTCTTAACTTTTTTTTTTTTTTTTTTTTTTTTTTTGACAAAGCCTATATGTGTAAAAAAAGCTGAGGCTCTTGAATCTAACAAGATAAAAACTTTGTGATTTTTAGGTTCTAAATACACATCTATTATAAAACAAGATAAAGAACTTGAAGAAAAAATAAGACCTTTATTAGATGTTGCATATGATTTTAGCCACATGGTTTGTATTATAGCTGAAAAAATTTGTATTCTGACACATTGTCTTTTTTGGCAACTACACTTTTTATTTTGTGATTATATTGTTTTTTTGAACAATGTTGAATAGTGTGTTTAAATTCTCTATAATATAGGCATAAAACTTTTTAACAATGTTAAGTCTTTTCTTGCTCAAAGAAAAGTTTAAAATATATCATATCAATTTGCATAAATTTTGGTCTTGTTAAATAATTTTCTAAAAACTTAGGAGCTATTATTATTATTATTATTATTTAACTCATTCTTTTTCAACCAAATCTTTCTTCTTGACACCTTTCAAATATTCAATTGTCACATATAATTACTTGAGCAATAAATTATTTCAAAGAATTTCTTTTTGACAATGTCAATAGCAAATCTTTTACATTATTCTTTAAATTATATCACAATTGATTAAAAAGGGCTTTATGAGCATTATATATATATATATATATATATATATATAAATTATATCACAATTGATTATATTTATGTAATGTACAAAAATAAGTTTTATTAATTATTATTATTATCATTTAATAATGTTTGATTCTAATTTTAAAATATCAAAAAATATTTGAAACCAACACAAGAACTTTTAAGATAAATATGAGAAGAATAATAGAAACTTTTTTATTTAAACATTGATCTTGCAATCATGCAATATAGACTTCAGTAAGAAACTCAACTACCAATTGTACCAATTTACAATCTAATATTAAAAAATTAAAAGTTGAAAAAGCATGCGATATATTAAACTTAGACAATGGTGTGTTAAATTTTCATGTAAAAAAATGTGAAATAATTAAATACATGTGGTTTGATCTACACCAGTTATGCAAACATCATTTGATGACACTATGTTAATGGATACTTACCAAGATTATGTTAAGTGCAACAATGTGCTTCAAACACTAAATTTTGCATGACCACATGGGCGATCAGGAAATGCAACATGGAAACCCAATCCATCACTGAAATAAGCAAGTTGGAAAACCTTCTGATCCATGAAGGATTTCCAGCTACTACTGAGTAACAATGTTCACAACTCTGCAACCAATGCAGCATTGCCACAACTAGTGCATCTACAAAATACCCATCTATTATGCACATCATTATGACAATGTGTGCCACTAATTCATGCCTACCTAGAACTAATGAGCTGCCCAAATGGTCTCTCACAAGATTTGGCCACTACATCATAGCTACATCATCTTAGAATACAATATACAGAAAGCTTGACCAAATGCTATGAACAGCAAAATTTTGTCAAGAGGAATTAAGCTCAGCATCTCAAATAGCAACACCATTAATAAAAATAAAAATGACCTAGCGATTATGTTGGTTATGTGAAAGAAAAACATAAGGATACAGCAGTTGCATGTAGTTCTGATGAAAAGAGCTTAAATGATTAAATGACAATTCAGCATAGCGAAAATGTTACTCAACTCAACGTAAAAGCAATTTGTAATAGTTCAGAAAATTGTGAGGAAAAAGACGGCGGCCTTCATTGATGATCCGGTTAATCGGGAAAATTCTTAGTATGATTCGCTGCTAATTCTAGAAAAACACCTAGATCCCACAAGGAAAGAGAACTTCCTTATGAGCTACAGATTTGGAGGTCTCTTGTGAAGTGCTTGATCGAGGTGGTTTGTTTCCACACTGCCATACCAACAACAACGACAACAACAGTCTTCCAGAGTAGCAATTCCTCGGCATAGATGCACTTCAATGACGGGTCCAATATCAGCAAAATGAAATAATGTTCTAGCATTTTCACTAAGCGGCGCAGGGGACTCGTGCCTATCTCAGTCAACCGGATGCAACGGAAGCTTTCACGCTGGAAATAATTTTAAAGGTTCATACCATTAAATGTCCCACACAACAGCTCTCCATAAAACTGACGCTCTGGGCAGTTGCACAAGACCCATCCACGGCAAGCATGTAACATTTCTAAATGCGAAGACCAGACAGATGTTATCGGCGACCTTTTCCTCCTCCGATATTGTAAAATACTGTTGGCATGGTTCGAAGACTGTCCTCTTAATAATCGGCAACAGTCAGCTCACAGCACAGATCAGATTAAGAAATGGGAAGCTGGTATTCTTGAGTTGCACACCTAAGTAGCAGAAAGAAGAAAAGAACCACTGAATGGAGATGAACTGCCAGGATCATCAGAAGCTTCTAGTTTAAATGTCATGTCTGCATAATTTTGTTCATAATGCTGTTGCTCTATTGAGAGAAGAACTTAAGCATGTACATACTATTAGATGTGCACAAACCTTTTTATTTTATTTTTTATAATGATTAATAATAAATATATTTAAATTTTACTGTGTACAATTTTTTTATCTTGACTTACATAAAATGAAATAAAAATATTATCCTAATTTTTAAAAGTGAAATAAGTACTTTTTGAAAGATGTAAAAGTTGAATATTTGTGGTTTGTGCAAAAGTTTCACAAGAATTAACATGTTATTTTAAACACGCAAAGATCTCATATATTGTTTCATTTCAAAGCATGTAAGTATTCATTTTCTATTATAATGCAACATGGACAATGAATTTTAATATTTTCTTAAAGAGCCTCTTTAGTTTTTGGATTATCATTTTCTATAGTTTAATTTGGAACTTTTAGAATATTAGCATTGACCATATATTATCAACTTATACATGCATTGAACATATCTTATTATATTGAAAAAATCCATCATTTCATTTCAAATATCTATACCATTTTGACACTTGAAACTTAATTGTTAAATCACTAGCTCACTTAAAGCTACTAAAAAATATCCTCATTTATCAAAATTTAAAAAATAAAACCCTTGTTAAACAGATTTTTTAGAATTTATAATTATCATTACTTTATACTTTTAAAATACATTATTAAAAAATTCATAACTTCTACAAAGTATGATGTCAGTTTTTTTATAATTTTATTTTTGGTTGATTGTAAAACTCATTTTAAGGTGCTATTAAAAAATTCATTGAATATATATATATATATATATATATAAGAATATTTGTGATTATAAAAGATCTTGGTGGTTTCTAAAGTACATATTAATGAATCATGTGTAGAAAGTTGAATTTCAAGTGAAAATTCCTTAACAATAGGTCTATAAACATCAAAAAATTCTTTAAAAAATCATGGTTCTAAAGTACTTTATGCATTTCATTTTCTATGGAAGTTTCAATTTTTGTAATTAGTATAAATTAAGTAAAGCCAACACAAAAATCAAATTATTATTTTAATATGTTTTTAGATATAAAATTTTATAATTTAATTGTAAAAATTATTATATATATATATATATATATATATTAATTTTTTTGTTAAAAAATTTATTTTATTTTTAGAAATTTTTCGATATACCTTCTCAATCCATTGTAAGAACCACATCTTCAGGTGGATTTGATGTAAATTTTGGAGTGCAATGCTATTCATTCTATTTAGAAAACAATATGTTTTATCTTATGTATTATACACGTGGATTTTTAGCTAATTTTTAAAAGTTCAAAGCCAATTAAGTAAAGCTTCTTGATTTCAACTAATTATAAGCTGTGAATGTTACATTTTCTTGTCTCCCTCCTGAACATTAATGTTTTTTAGTCAGGGTTTGAGAAAAAAATATAAATAATATTATTTAAAGTCATGAAATAATAGAAAATATTTTGCTTTGTATATGGCTCAAATTTTTGATTTTTGAATTTAAATAAGCTACCAAAATAAAAATTTTATCAATTTATAAAATAAAATAATCATTAGTTTTGGTACTACATAGTTATATTATACTTTTTAGAATTTTATCATAATATTTTCACATTTTCTTAACGTAAAAATGCAATTATAAGCCTTTAGAAATTTATTAAGAGTATCTTTTAATTTTTCTGTATTAAAATATTTTTTAAAAATAAATTATTTGAAGAAAAATTTAGATAATATATATATATTTAAAAAATAATCTTGCATATTCTTAAAAATAATTTAAATAAATTTTAAAAAAACAATATTTATATCTTAATAGTTGAATTACAAACAGATATACACAGAGGCTTCAAATATATTCAAAAAAATATCATCAATTTTAAAAATGTACTTATTTAAAATCTAAATTTAGACTTGTGAATATTTGTAATATAAAAATTTCAAGATGTGTTAAACACAGTCTTGAAAAAATTTAATAATGTCGATTTGATTTTTTAATTTAATATTCTAATCTAATTTTAGAAATCTTAAATAAAATTTGTTTTTTTACCATAGTTTTAATTGATATTATTAAAGGTTTTAATATGTTTTCAAAATTTATAATTATTTTAAAAATCGAACATCAAGTTTTTAAAATTTATTTTGAATATATATATTTTATATTAATAGAAGAAAAATTCTTATGTTAATAATTTTAATAATAATAAATAATAATATATTACTTAACTTAGGCTAAAATCTTTAAATTTATTATATTATTATTTAGAAATAATTTTTAATTTTTTTAATTTATTAAATATATTGATGCATTTTACCATTGATTTAAAGTTTTAAATATTTTTTAATGTAAAATAAATTTCAAGACTTAAGATGTGTTTATTTTAGTAATATATATTCATTAGATTCTTACCTATCTACTATGTGAAAGATATCAAGGCTTGAGCATTGAAAATAATCTTTAATTGATTTGGTATTAAACTAATAATATATCTAAATAATAAGAATTCTGCTTTATCTCAAATATATTCATGTAAAAGATTTTTAAAATTACTAATTTTGGTGTTAGGAATACACTTCCAAAAGTAAAATTTCAAAGACTAATTTTTTATAATTCCTATAAAGAAAATACAAACAAAAGTAGCCTAAAAAAATCTTATAATCTTATAACTTAAAAAATATATATATAGATATTTGTTTATTTGTTTATAAATTTACATGATTTGTTTTGAAATTCCTTTTGTACAAATTATCTTTATAGTAAAATTCTTATGTTATGATATATTTGGTTTTAATATTTGATGCAATTAAAATTTTATTTTATTTTAGATAGATTGATAAAAGTAGTTAAGAGTTTTTATGTTCAAATAAATACACATAATTTGATGATTTTCATTCGTTTTCATTGTAATATTAAATTAATTTCAACTAAAGTATTTTGAAATATTTTTAAGACAACAAGATCAAAAAAGAAAAACATTGATATACAAAAATAAAAAACATAATAGCTTCACATAATATATGGCAATTTTAAAGAGTATTTGACTAGATTTCATTCTAATAATACATATTTTTAGATTTAAAGTACATTGAAATATTTTTTTACAAAAGACCAATAAAATCCCTCATTCAAATCGTATATTAAGATTTTTTATAATAACTTTTTAAATATCTATAATATTTTTAAAATTTAAAATTAAATTAGTATTTGCCACTTTATTTTAATAAAAAAGTATTAAAATAATTTATTTTTCTACTTTAATGTAATCTATTCTAGATGATACTTTACATTTGCATTTTTACTTATGAGATTGTTGAAAAACTACTGATGCATTTGTAAGTTCAAAAGATATAACATTATATTCAAAATATCCATACTTGATTCATATTCGAGTCTTCCATTCATTTCTTTCTTTGATGCATACCAAATTATATGCCTCTTATAAATCTATTTTTGTGTTGACCTTTCCTTGATTCAACTGATCAAGAAGTCCAAATATCAAAGGTAGTTGATACCTATTCTTAATAATGATCTTATTGAGTTGTCAATAATTGATATACATCCACAATGATCTATCTTTGTTCTTCACAAATAAAATTAGAGTTCATACTAGAAATTTGGAATAACATATAAAGTTCTTGGCCAGATTTTCTTCAATATATTCTTTGAGTTTAGCTAACTTATTTTGTGATAAACTATAGATTAGTCCAAATGATAGTTGAACTTCT
Source organism: Physcomitrium patens (assembly GCF_059467195.1). Lineage (NCBI taxonomy): Eukaryota > Viridiplantae > Streptophyta > Bryopsida > Funariales > Funariaceae > Physcomitrium > Physcomitrium patens. The sequence goes on from NC_143433.1 coordinate 12,443,367, forward strand.
TCTTGAAGGTCAATTGAGCAATCATAGAAACAATATTTTAGAAGAGTATTTATATTTTTTTTCAAATATATCTTAAAAATCTTAATATTAGTTAGAAATGCCATTTGAAGTCTTTTTATTATTAGAAACATGTATGGCATAAATAACCCAAGATAATATTTTATTTTTGTAGTATGTAAAAAAGATCTTGTACTTACAAATATATATTTGGTTGTACTATATTTATATCTTTTTATTTAATAAATTATATTCTTAATTATACTTTTTTAAAAGTAAAGATTATAAGAAATCTAATCTATTCAAGGATTGTATTTTTTTAATGATTGAGAAGAGATTTAATAATATTAAAAATCATAAAATTATTATGACTATTATTTATTACTTTTAAAAGATATATTTTATAAATAATATCTTCAAAAGACAACTAACGACCATCTATGACTTCTTCATGAAGAAATTTTGTTTTCTTTATTAAAGGTATATTATATCTTTAAACAAATTTTTCATCTAAAAAATAATCTAAAGCTTTTAAATCTAGCAAGGCAGATGATTTGTGATATTTAGGTCTTAAAATAACATCTATTATAAAATAAGAAGATGATTTTGAGGAGAAAATAGGACCTTTATTAGATGTTGTATAAGATTCCAATTGCATGGTGTCATATTGTAATAAAACTATATAATAAAAATATAATAAAAAATAAATTTCTAATTAATATTTAATTATTTTGATTCAATAATAATCCAAGATATTTTAACATGGCTTTTATAAAAGCCTCTTAGTTTATTTTATTATCTTAATAGCTAGTAGATTAAAAGTTGGTTAATAATTTTATCTTCTATATTATAGAATTACTTTTATTGAATTAAAAAGGCCATAAATTAATAAAGATAGGATAGAAGAAATAAAAAATTAATATGATTGATAATAAGATTAAATTGAAGATAGGATCAAGCTAAAAAAATCCCTAGGATAGATTGGATTGGTACTTGGGGGTTGACCATTTGTAGGATAAGATCAACATCAGACCTCTAGCTACTAAATGGCCACCTAAGGCAAAATAAGGGGACATTCAAAGTTTGGCAATTGAAATATGTGAGCTAGCTTCAAGCTTATTTCAAATATATAAGGCTTGCTTTTGTAGAATTTGGAATGACTTTGTAATTATTATTCAAGACGAAGATTTCTATGAATGACTTGAGATTTATGCAATACAATTAGAACTAGCACTTCTAGCTAATTTGCACAATTGGTATCATATCTATAATATAAAATTTGATAATGCTTAATTAATTAGGTGTGCTAAGAGTATATAAAATTTTGTGTTAATCTAACAATGCAATTGAAATATTTTTGGATTTTGACACTAGAGGGTATTAAAAGTTAGCAATTTAGGATTGAGTAGGGTTTCTATGATATCTAAAGATTTACTTGTCGAATTAAGATGAAATTTGGAATAATATTAAAAGACTTCAATATCAAGCTATATATTAATTTTCAGTTGAATTTAATAGTTGGAGAAATATTTGTATCAACTTTCAAGTTGGCAGCTAAGTAACAACAATGTGATTTTTGGGCTTTTTCTCACAATTTACAAGTTAAATTGAGTTAAATTTTATTAAGCATATAAAATATTTATAGTAGCATTTGTATAAAATGTTTTGTACCAAGTGAAAAATTAGATTAAGAGTTACAACTTGCCAAAGCCCACTAATTAGGATTAAAGCTTGTAAAGAGAAATCAAAATTTCCTAGTTATAGAAGTAATAAGGCAATTGGGATTTATGCATGATTGATGTTAGTAAAAAGAAAGTTTTTAAGCACTTTGTATTGGCTTTAAGTACCTTTGAATTAAAATTCAAATTGCATTTTTCTTATATAGGTAAAACCTATTAAGATATCTTAGATATTTATAAAGCTCAACTTCACCTTCTATAACCAAGTATCTACTGCATTCTCAAACAAGATAGCATGTATTACAACAATGGTTCCTATTGTAGTTAGACAAACTCTTTTTTTAACATATTATCTTCTTTAATAGTCATACTTCTTATTTTATGATTGCATCTCTTCTTTAAATAATATTTAGTAGTATTTTTAGTTCTCTACAATATAAATACAATTCTTCTTGATGATGCCAAGTCTTTTCTTCCTCAATAAGAAATTTAAAACATATCACATGAATTTGCATATCCTTTACATTTGAAGACATGTATTGAAAAGATGATATTGCCATTGAATTGTATTAACATTGAAGTTTATTTATACAATTGTCAGACGAAAATTTAAAAAGTTGATTGACACATTTTATAGCAAAATCAATTCCTTGACTCATTGTTTGAGGATCAAATAAACTAAGCATCAATTTTTTTACTTCATATTATAATCCATAAAAGAACTTGCTAACAAGTGTAATATTATTCCACTTAATATCAATTACAAGTTATCAAAATTATGAAGCATACAATGTTATAGATTGATTTTTTTATTACAAAATACAAAGCTTATTTGTTGTAATATAAATTACATCATTTTTTTCATATATAGATTAAAAATTTACTAAAAAAGCTTCCAAATTATCTAATATTGAATCATATTATTTAAAAAAAGATAAAAAAATGATAATATAGAATCAAAAAATAATATTTTAATAAATCTAACTTTTAATCTTGGAGTTGGATAGCTTTGGGATTGAAGTTCAATTGCTAGTTGTACTTGATTGATAAAGCCTCAAAACTTTGATTTGATACCATTAAACTTCTTAAATAAGACTATTCATGGTTTTTCAATATTTGAATGGTATTCCATTAAAAGAAAAAGGACATGATTTGGTGCAAAATTGAAGTAGTTCCAATCATATCTATATCTCTACTTTTTATCATTCTTGTTCTTTCTTGTGGTGGTAAATTGAATTGATGTATTACAAGCATTAATTTCTTCTATTGTTCTTGCATTTGTACTATTGCTCTCTTCTTTTTGACAAGCTCTACCATAATAATACTTAGAAAAAAAGAGATGTCTAATATTACTCAAGTTAAGTAAAAAAAATAACTTAAAAATAGAAAAAATACTAAAAATAATATTAGTTTAGAAGAGGATAATCCATAATCTCTAATATGCTTATATCTTATAAAAAAAAGAGATAATATATTCTTAAATCAAAAAAAGACTAAGCTTTGATTTTATAAGTATACTCTTGTCAATTTGTTAAAGATAAGAATTCAATGAAAGTAAATAAAGAAGTGAGACTCTTTCAAAGAGATATAACAAAATAGAAATAAAGAAGTATATATATTAAAAAGAAATTAGAATTACTATTGCTAAAAGAGAAGAAAATGAGAGACTCTTGAAATTAGACTAAAAGCAAGAAAAGAATTGATAAGAATGAAAAAGGCTTCGCTCTTGCTTCTATATATATTATCTATCTATGAGCTATGCAACAATGTTCTATAGGACTTCTAAAATATATTGATTTTGTATGAGACATATCTTAACTTGCAAGGCAAGTTTTTTATATGGATGCCATATAATTAGCTTGTTTTGCAAGCTATCAATACATGGTTAATTTGTTGACCAAGTTTCTAACCTATCAATCACCTATAAATTTACATAAAGTCAAAACAACATCAATGAATCTTCTAAAAAGCTTATCTAAAAGATATTATGAAATTAATCTACTTTTATTTATTTCTATCTATTCATATTACTTGAGTAATAATTACAATAAATATATATCTATGATATTAGGTGATGCATGCGACTTCTTTGAATTCTAAATGAAACATATAACCCTATCCATTTGGATACAACTATAGTGGCTAAATAGAACACTATTCATTTCTACCAATCAAAGAAATCAAGCTTGGAACTATCTCAATAATACAAAATATCATGACAAAGAGAATTTAGATCTCTACTTCTCTTGCTTCATACACCACAAAAAACTTACTATAAAAATAAAAAAAATGACTTCATGAGGTAAGTAATGACACAATATTTTATTTGCACTCTTTTATTTGACTTAATACAAAAATTGTTATCAACATGTTCACATCTGATGAAACTATGCTTTGCCATGTGAATATATGTTTACAATATTCAAGACTCATTAAAGATCATAGAAATTTAAGCATCCTATCCTCACCTTGGCCACCACTACCATTGCTTCTTGTTTGGATGATTAATATACATACAACTATGAAGATGGTGCCCAACTTTTATGCTAGAAAGCCGCTTGGAACAGATTGTCTCATTATAAGATGAAATATGATGGAACCAAAACTATGTTACTCAAGATACTTTTGGTTTAGAAAATTTTAAACAAAAAATATATCTTTATAGTATTTTTGACATACTTGGCCACAATACAATGAAGTATCCATTGAGACTATTTATGCTTAAGTGTCTTAAAAAAGTGTAGAGAGAATTAGAAGCGCAAACTTTATACCTTCATTTAAACAAAATAGCACATTTCCAAGTGATAAGGATATGAAGGCTACTACAAGTTCATACATAATAATATATATATATATATATATATATATATATATATATATATATATATTTTATATTTTATATTTTTTAAATTTTTTTAAACTCTATTATATTTTTTTTTCTAAAATACATACTCTGATATGGCTTTGGATTGTATTAGTATAAATTCATAGTATTGATGAACTTCTTATCATCAATATGAATTGTAATGTAACTAAAATTCTATTTAGTATTACCAAACTGCTCAAGCTATGTATTATCCATTCTGATATGCTAGTGATAATTGTTGATAGAAGCACCTATTAGCCCTTTAGTGTGGTATCTATTACCTTCTATATCATAGGAGTAGACATTACTTTGTACATCAAAGTAAATTCAAGCAACAAAATCCTTTTTGATTAGATTAAATGATATATACTGGATACTTATTAGATGTTGCTCTATGATAGATGATCCTATATTCAAGCAATGTGACACCATCAATAGTATCACTAACCACTATGATCCTAGCAATTGAGATCATTCTTCTTTCACCATCACCTTTTGCTACGTCAATTGATTTAGTCTATTACAACTAATCCATCTTTATCTATTTTCACCCAATTAATGATTATCTATATATATGGTCATGACCTATTTACGGCCAAAAGTTAAATCCATTGATTGTCGCTCTTAAGTATGCCATCTTTTTATATAAATCTCAAGATTTTATAATACCACCTTTGTTGTAGCAGCTTTGCCATACTAATATATTCTTTACTTGCCTTGTAATATATTTTGTAGAGATTCAAGCTTCGTGGCAGCTATTCAAACAATACTATACAATTGAGGCTCATGGCTTATATGATTATTGCCATTGTGGAGAAATCACAATGCTTATTATAAATCCATTTATTGTTTTAATTTACATATAAACTATTCAAGTACTAGCTCAATTTGTAGTAATATGTATTAACACCATCCATTGCCTATCTCTTGCTAGTGATATAGACATTGTGTTAAGAATATGAATTAAAACAAGGAAAATCTTAAAACACTCTTATGTAACTCAAGACAAATAAATATTCACTTCAAAAGTAATATAGTATTAAGACTAAAATAGCTATTATCAAAGACAAGAAGAATATAGATTCCTCAAAATAGACTAAGAATAAAAAAAATATTAGCAAGTGTAAAAAAGGCTTCACTCTTGCCTCTATATACACTATCTAATTAAGAACTACATAGCAATGTTCTATAGGACCTCCAACATATATTAACTCTAGAAGACACTTGTCTTAACTTACACGGCAAGTTTTTTATATGTGTGCCATATAGTTAGCTTGTTACACAAGCTATCAATACGTATGACATGTGGTTAACTTATTGATCAAGTTTATAACCAATCAATCAATTATAAATTAGTGTAAAGTCAAAACCACGTCTATAGAACTTTTAAGAAGCTTCTCTAGAAGATATTATGAAATTAATTTATTTTTATCTATTTCTATTCAATCATATAGATAATTATTGAAGTAAATATGTATGTCTATGATACATTGGTATCACTGACACACCATGTTCTAAAGTCACTTTTTTATTTACTATAACCTAACATGATCTCATTTATATTTTGCCCACCATCATGAAGGAAGTTCAACTTGACTCCAATTTCACCGACAAGCAACATCATAGGATCACTTGGGTATTCCATGACAACTTGGACATCATTAATATAGGGCCTACTAACCTAGGATACACTAACTTGCTCAAACACTACATTATCACGAGTGCTCCTTCCATTTGACAAACTGGCGATCTGGATTCGGTAACTTCGCTGCTTTTCCAGCACAGAGGAGCCCGACGGCTTTATGTGCCTCTCCATGCACGCTTAAGGGACCACCCTTCCAAAAAGGGACCACCGCGGAGTGAATCCTCACCTCTTCATTCACGTGTACACATCACATCACGTGACCAACAGTTATAGTTTTGATTGGTGATCCGAGGACTCTCGAAGCGTACATACGTACAATTGTTTCAATAAGACTTCAACCGCATGATTTTAGGCTCACATGTTGCGAAATTTTGAGATTCTGATTACATTGTAACGACCTTTACTCCTGTGACAGTCCGTTGGGGCATCCAGGCGAGGAGAACACGGAGGCAAGCTCTTCCTACCTCGCCCTCGAACAAGCGGATTGCTCGACGTTCAGTGTAAGGAAACGTGATGGAAACAACACTGTAAGAGGCATTCACAGAGACTTGCCGGATTGGCTCAATCGCCACCGGCTTGGATCGGACTCTGGCTAAGAGGGTGAGGTACTACCTCCCTCAATACCTCGCGAGAGATGGTACATTCCTCTACAAAAAGAAAACTCCAGAAGGTATCTGTATCCTACGGGTGCCTAAAGCCTTTGATCTTCCACAAATTCTGGAACTATTTCATGCGGCTCGCACTTCGAGGCACTTCGCGGTGTGTCGAACACTCAAGCAATTTCAAGAAGTGTACTACTGGATCGGAATGGTAGGAGACGTGACTTCCTTCATCAAGCAATGTCCGACCTGCCAAGTGAAACGGATATAGGTATCAAGTTATGAATTCTGACTTCCATTCCCATTTCAAAACCATTTGAGCGCGTCGGTATGGACCTCATGGGACCATTAACCACAACAACGGAAGGATATAGATTTGTCGTCGTTGCTACCTGACGAAGTGGGTCAAGGTGCAGGCACTGGAATCTGAGGACTGCGAGCGAGTGGCACAGTTCTTCTTCGACTCCATCGTGATGCGGCATAGTAGCCCTGTGGAAATATTAACTGACGACGGGGGAGAGTTCTGCAATGCACTAATGGAGGTTCTTGCTATTCATCTTTGAACGAAGCACACCACCACGTCGCTATATCACCCATTGTACACTGGGTTAACTGAAAGATCCAATTGCACGTCGTGCTCCCTCATCGAGGAAAACAGCAATAACGATGAGCACTGGCATACAATGCTGTCCGCAATAGTCTTCGCCTATCGCACAAGCGTGCACTCAAGTACTGGCTTCTCACCTTTCGAAATGCTATACGGTCGCAAGCCTCGGTTACCAATCGTACCATTAGGTCCCGCATCAACAATAGTGGAACCAAGTGATCTCAGTGCATGGCTAGATGGGTTGCTGCAGCACCGCGAATATTTACGAACTCATGCCCATACCAACATTAGTAAAGCTCAACGATGGCAAAAAGAAGGGCATGACAAGGTCACATACACGCGGGAATTCGTTATCGACGATACTGCATCGTATCGAAAAGAAAAACGATGCGAGAAGAGAGGTAAAATTTGAGCAAAGTTCACAGGATGCTATCGGATCACAGTTACTGATGAAGAGAAACGGCAATCCCATCTTCAACCCATTCGACCTGAAACCACACAAGTACTATTTCCAATCCCCGGCTTTGATTTGGTTCATTGTAACTTACACTTCAACCTCACCAACATCAACTTGGTTGGTCAAAAAGTGCAATACACACAGAATACACCCGAGGTTTGATCATCGACAAAGGCTAGTTTTCCGAAAAGGGAGGTCCATCTACATATGTAGAGACAGGGCCAGGCACAAATCCTGTGCCATTCAATGAGAGCATGACAGCCGTAATTACAGGTCTCAACGGGAACATCCCGAAGGACCACGTTAATATAAAACCGCCTGTTCATACGAACCTCGGCAGGTATTGAGGTGTACTTCAGTCATGTTGGGCTACATATCTCTCGAATGTGATTGATTTTTTCATCCATCATATTGCTCTGTTCCGTCCCTGAGTCCTACTCCTTCTCGTTGCTCCCCTCTGGTGAGATCCCGACCCTACGCGTAACATTGGTCTCTCCTGGCTGGCTGGGTCCAGAATCGTCCCTCTACACAACTACCCCTGTTGTCCTCAAGATTCCCCAATCAAACTGGTACGGTTAAGAAGCCATTAGCTACAACTGCTGTTGAAAAGGCAAGGTACTGATTATCATAACTAGAAATTTGAAATTTATACGAGGATCCACGTGTTCAACCAGGTTTAAGCAAGCACATTCTCACAGACTTCACTGCATTCTCTCTAAGAGGAACTTCGAATGTTTATAAATTGCTGCTAGTGGAGAAAGACACTCATGTGCACCAGGTGGAAAACAAAGCTTGTTTCAATGAATAGAGATATCAACGTTAATGTGGCTTGACAAGAAAACCTCCAAAAATTACATTCTTAGCCTCAAGGCTTACAAAAGGTACTGTTGCTCATGGATAAGATTTTAGTCAAGTTCTGAAATTCAACAAATCATATCCACTGCGAATTGCGCAACACAGCGACAAGACAGTAAATTGCAACATGCTATGGCGGCATATCATGTGTACACCTGCTGCGGTTTATCATAATGAATGCTGAGCTGCAAGCTGCTTGCTGGTGTCAGCTCAGATCCAATGACGAGACCCAGGCACACGATTTCAAGTGACAGAAACAAACAAACCAAGAGAAAGAGAGGAATTTAAAATAAAATAAAAGAAAATAAAATATAATAAATGCAAGTACGAGATTAGGAAGCTCTGGTTACCAAATTGCACCTCAAGTCCCATTGGGTGGGGAAGAGATGGAGAGAGAGAATTTCGAATCTTGCCATATTGCAGTAGTATCAAGTCACATGAGAAAGAAGCCAAGCCAACACAAAAACGTTCCCTGCGTTGTGCTTCAACTGCCAGAATTCTTAGCTGCTACTCAGATTGACATACCAAGGTAAGGATGTTCGAACCAGAATAAGGTTTCAAAATTCATGAGGTGGGGTATAACATTACCTACATAAGTCCAAGACTTCTCAATTGTGCATTAAGGCAAGAAAGTGGAGATCCTGTAAAACAAGCTACTCAGGTAACTGAAAGCTTGATGGGCACTACTGAGAATGCAAGTTAATCTTCTCGCATTCAAAGAAGTATTCTCTTCATGCATCGCAAAAGCAAACCCAGGAATGCACGAAGTAGGGAACAACTGATAAATCCACAATAGGCATATATCACCAGGTGCAGGTACTTAGCGATATAGCAGGGAATAATCACGCAATCCGAGCAGAAAATTAGATTGGAGCCGATAAAGCCACTGTCTATCCTGCAATAAAGGAAATATCCAACCAGCTTCCAGAAAACATAAGTAGACGTTAGTGGCGTCTTCCGTGTCGTATTTGCTTAATGAGGACATCCAATGCCGGAATGTATCCGATACCAGCTTTGAAACTCTTTATTTGATGCTTTCTAACTGAAGAACTAGAGTACAAAGGATATTTTTCCTGACCCATAGATATATTCAAATCTGCCCCGCCCTAGGTATGTATCAGTGAGCTTCGTCAATATGGAAAACGGATCTGATCCAACCTATTTGAAGGAGTAAATCTCTAAGTAACTCTACTACGAGTAACAAACTCAGTTGACAAGTACTTTACTCGCAACACACTCAAGCTATCCACTTCACACCGTGTAGTGTAGATGTAGAAACTTGTGAAAGTGCACATGCATGAAGGGAATATAAGTTGAAGCGAAGTAATTTGTTGTCTGAGTACTACCTTGTCATTGTCCTTATGAAAGAAGCATACCCTAGACAAGGAAATAGATTACCATCTCCCTCGAACTTGTATTTTTGTAGGACAAGTCACAATGTCCAAAAGCGTAACTAAGTTTCCATGTTCAGCAGTTCGACGTGAGTTAGACGAAGACAAAGCTAGAAAATTCCTATCAGATCTCCCGTCAACAATCGATTCCAGCTTTCAACATCCACATATCGCTACCAAATAGAACGAAACAGAACGAATTACCAACAGTTAACTTAAGCTACAAAATTGTAGATCGCGTCAGGTAGCCCAGTATCGTAAACGAGAGAGCTTCACCCATTCCACATGGGTAAGCATACACTTCCAAAAACGTCTATTAAAGCATGTTGTGGATAAAAATCTGGTTCGATGTCTCCCCTGTTTATCACAGCTTTAGGAGGAGAAGTCTTGATCAGCTGTGCACTACATCAGACCCTATAGCACAAGTAGGATGAAGGTCGAATCCGCATTCTTCGCAGTGATATACAAGTTCTTTTAGATCCACAGCTCCGTCGCATGCATCACACATCACATGGCTGTTCGGCCCAGCCGTCGACTCGTTTATGAGAACAAGCTCATGCTCTTCATGGATGGGATGCAAGATTGTCCTTGCATATTTTGCACAACGAGCGTGTAGGTCAAAATCGCAGCCCGAGGTGCTGCATCTGTATGTCCACTGCGAACCCCCTAAAATTTCAAGACATCCGTCACACATGGCATTACGGCCGCGACTGTATGGAGGTTGTAAGACTAACCGGTGCGGATGCGTGAAGGACATAATCTCTCTCGTAATTCTAGCACATTCTGGGTGAAGATCGAAATCTGTACATAGAGTGCAATGGTAAACTTCCGCTTCACCCGTTCGCAGACACAAATTACACATGTAAACTCCATTTTCATACGGCGCAGATTCCAGAATTTCAAGAGTGTGGGATCGATCGCAGCAGCCAAGAAGAGGTTGTCCCCAGCTTGGTGGTATTTCCAGCGCGGAGATAGAAGAAGCTAACGATGATGAAGGATTCCATTCCGATTCCATCACTGGAGAGGCAGTCCTCACGGCACACCTAGGGCACAGATCAAACAGACACGTCTCACAGTGATATACTTGACCAGTTCCTCTCTGGGAACATACGTTGCAGTCGAAGGCTCCGGTTCGATATGGAGGCACAGTCAAAAACCTAAGCACATGCCCACGGTCACAGCATGGCCCAATCAGTCCCGTATGATCGGCAACCTCTTCACCTTCATCCTCATCATCCGTATCGTCGCCACCCTCTCCTTGTTCGCATTGTTTTGTCAGCAAAACCGCGGAGTCCCCTTTGAAAAGCTCTTCTAGTCGAGAATCACCCGCAATCAGATCCTCGAGATTCGGGACACTGTCACTCCTGGGAAAATGCTCTTCGGAAACGGATGCGGTTCCCTCTGAAGAAATCACGAAATTCCCTCTGGATGTGGAAGCCATATCGCCCGGTTTCAAGAATCTCAATAGCAAACCACTCGAGCTACTGGTACCAGCCTCCATCACCACATACACTACCGAGGCTTCAAAACCACTTCACAGCTTCCTCTAGTAATTGTTCGTGCAGTTACCTCCACCCTTCTACCAGACAATCCATGTAAAGCACCCATAACCCAACTCTGCAACACTCCACATCAATCAACCCACCCACTAAACGATGCAATGCCCATCAATCACATCTCAGACTCCATCATCTCGTCATTTTCTTCCGCCCCTGTCCCGAACTGCTCACGAATGGCACACATTAACTCTCATCCGATCTCGAGAAAAAACCTCGGCAGGCAGGTCTTCGATTTCAAACCCCACCCACACGCCTCGAATGCATAAGTCAAAACTCTGTCAAAGAAAAACAACATCGGACTCAATCAAGATTGTAGGGTTTGGTAAGCTTCGAGGTGTGTGAAAAACATCCACTCTCCCCCTTCCAAACCGGAGCTCGGAACGCGCTTTGATCCGCACAAATTGACACTCAAGCGCATAAAACTTGACACACTACTTGGGGTTTGATGGAAACAAGCCATCGGTTACTCTGGGTGCTAGCAAATCTATGGATACTCAACACTCTATCTTGAAGCAAACCTTCCAAGTCGCTGTCCTCGAAACAACCCTCATCTGCACATCGGTGGGCGGGACGAAGTCGGTTCATCTGAGGAAAAGGCTCAGGGCACCCGGTTCACCTCCTAACTCCATAGTTGACCGGCTACCCCTCGCTGTCTTTCTGGGATGACCGGAGAAAGGACCTTCAAAAACCCCATCGCGTGCGACATTACCGTAAGCCATTCACACCCACTTGGGAATAGAGCATCTCTGCCACTTTAACACTAATTTCACCAAATTCAACCCACCATGCAGCTCATGAGGCGCCTGAAATAGGCGCTAGATCTCCCTCACGTTTGAATTTCGAACAGTCTGGTAAACTCGGGGCATCATCTTCTGCGATGAACCCAGTGGGCAATGCCCAATATGTTCCGAATTTCTCAATGCGTTTTTCTTTTTCATGACGACTTTCGTCGTCGACTTCACGTTCCTTTTGCGATGTGCCATGACAAGAGAACTGGGCTAAAGCACGAGTTGAATATTTTGAGGACCAGTTACGTCCACGTTATGGTATTCTGTTGACCTGGTTCACATCCTTCGAAGATGGCGTCGCGATGATTACCACTCTCTGGTAACGTGAAGAGTCCACCAGGTAAGTTTAAAAGCCTCCCGAATAGCTCATTTCACGTCCATAGCCCCTGCGCCTCATTGGTATAGCGATGGTTGATAATGCAACGGGATATGGTACATGTGGCGTCAAGTCCATCACAAGATGCACGTGATGAAGTTGTCACCACATTCTGTCTTGTAGATGTCTGAACAAAAAAGCAGAGCATCTACAATTGCTTGATGCGGAGTTGGATGCAGACATGGTAAGAGAGCCTTTCCCGACCTTTTTTCTAGACATCCTACAGCGTCTCAGCTTGTCGTGGGAAGAAATGGGCATATGCTGTAAACCACTGTTCCGTTATCGGGGGTTTCGGCATAGATCATCTCACGCAATTGCTATAATTATATTACAGTAATACCCGCCACGCTGCTGAGGATTCATTCAGCTTATTCCCAAGTGGGTGTGAATGGCTTACGGTAGTGCTGGTACCGGAAAGCTGAATGAATCCTCAGATATTACAGTAATGCCCGCCTCGCAGGTTAGGAGAATGCTTCCCGCACATGATGTAGATGCGAAGTTCTTAATAAATTGCAAACCTTCAGAGACGAATATACAAGAGCTGGATTTTCAGCATGGTGGGATAGAAACAGAGAACGGCAAGATTGATGGTTTGATTTGGTGTAACGCACACCGATTGAATGGGCGGGAAGAATGACTTGGATCAATCACACGACGGGGAAGGACAGCACTTAACTTCTGCATTCCCCAAATAATTGCATGGAAGAATTATATATTGTGGCTGTTTTATTATTTCGTATCGAAGAATTACAGAATCTCCATGGGGCGTCGAGCATCTGGGGTGTTGTACTGGAACGAATAAGAGCACCTTGTTGTCCAAGTTGCTTGGTTGTGCACATGTCTCCGCAGCCCTTGTCCACAATTATCGCTGGCCACCAGTAATTATAATAACACTGCTATGAAAAGAAAAAGAAATTTTCAACGATGGCTTAGCTGTAAGGAATCAACCAGCTGCATCCCGCTTGTACGTTCGATCTGACCGGATCTTGTCGAGCTTTGAATTTCATCAGGGAGAATTATTAATGGTCTGTTTTTGCGTCAATCGCATCATGTTTCTGCTCGGGAGTCGGAACGCTACATCCTCTATTATAACTGCTTCATTGGTAGCGTATTTCAGATTGACATTTCGCTGACTCTTGCTTGCTTTCTTGTTAAATAGCTCGAATCTTGAGGCTCTTCTAAGTGTCCAAATGCGCAATTTGTCATTATCGTTCTGTAAGCTGATCGTGGAGGCCCACACATTGTACATGGCTTGAGGTTGAACTAAAAGTAGCCCACTACGAAGTCACGTTTTCGGAAACGTCTTCTAGGTTCGATTGGGACATTTCTGATTGGGGTTGCAATGCGCAGGAAACTACGCAATCTTCTTACAGGTTGTTGGATCGCGAATTGTTTGCTTAATTCGTGATTCCTAACCCAGGAAGAGGTAGGAGAGGTATCGAAGTGTCAGAAAGTCGGAAGGAGAAGCGAGCGGTGTACATTTTCTGGATGTAATTTTAAACAGCGTCTTGAGGTACCGTTCACAATATTATCGTCTTCATTTTCTTGGAATTCTTTGAGATATCATTCTTGCCTACTCGTAGTGTACCCATTTGACCTACCGGGATCAAATTTGAGGTAGATTTATTGGTTTCTTTCATTCATATTTCACAATTGTTTCATACAAACAACAGAATTATAGGTAGCCTTGACTGACCATGATGAGCTTAAAACAATTGCGAAACCTTTCTCGTGAATCGCTTCGTCTCTTCGCTCAATTTCGTTGCATCACTGTGGTTCGATTCAGGTATGTCCTATCTGGTCCACATGTAATGCTTACGGCTTTGTTAGAAAACATGAATCTCACAGTGCGAGAAAGGGCGGCTCGGTTTTGAATCAAATTCGAGCCCCCGACGTACCACCAAGTATGGCAAACACCTCTGATTCGGGACGTGCGCTGTGCCCCTTACCTCTACCACAACCCCGTGCAGCCCTACGAACAACTGGGTCTTTCAAAGTGTCCCCAACTAAGAGTCGTTTCTCAACCGATGCTGATCGATCTGAGGATTCATTCAGCTTTCCGGTACCAGCACCTGACTCGCAACATACTCAAGCGTCAGACATTGCAAAACAACACCGTGTGTGGGGCGCATATCCTGCAATTACGGACAATTCACTATTACCCAATCCGCAAAGCACCATAAGTAGAAGTGCAACGTCGGAGGGACCTCCATTCTCACCTCCACCTGTGCCTCCTCCATTCCCTTCTTCGACCTCAAGGAAGCCATGGCAGGCATTGTCTGCCACCAGGTGTCGGGGCTCGCGCAGCTGTGGTGGGAGTTTTATTTCCAACCATGCCCTGAACACTTGGGACCAAGTTTTTTTTGAAGCAACCAATGCAGACCTCACTGTGTGCACCGATGATGGCAGTCAAATACATGTGCATTCAATGGTTCTGGTAAGTATTTCTAGATGAATACCACGTGCGATACAACTTGCTGTTGGATTTCAGTAGGATATGTCCTATTGTATGCTTACTGTTCTGTTGGATTATCTGGTGTGGTGTGATGCATCTCTTCTTCATGTGATACCTATTTTCTTTTCTTTCTTCCACCCTATTAGTTGATACTCGTCAGGGCAAGGTTCTTACAAACGTTTGTTGTAATTTCCAGTCAATTATCTTTCGTAATTTTGGAACAGCTATTACAGGTTAACTCCATGCTTTCAGTCAACTTGCAAACTTAAGTGTTTGAGATGTGTGAACTTGGGGTGCACTGATGTGTTTTGCAGATGGCCAGTTCTCCCGTATTCAAGTTTTACCTGCAGAAGGAAGTTAGAAAATCAAGGTTTCCTGCCATAGATATATTTGGCGTTCCCTTTCACGCAGTTCGATGTTTTCTCCGATATTTATACTCATCCCGGTTTGTCTTCGTTCTCTTTAAATGTACCAAATTAATCTTGTTCTTTCGTCACAATATGGTTCCAATCAATTTGGTGTTCTTCTAGAATGACAGGATTGATAAATGAACATTTTAAGTTAACAACAGAAGAAGGTACTTCTAAGTATTAAAGAAATATTTTCTTCAATAGACGTTAATATCTGCGCTGAGAACAAAAATTTGCAAGCACGGATTCCCTAACATGAAATACTTGGAAAATTCACATGATGCTGTTGTTAGACTACGGAAACATTTGTAGAGATCCTCGAGTTTTCCGTGACAGTGCCTTTTCTATTATAACCAGATGTGAGCGATCGGACATGGAAGAATGTGCTCTACACTTGGTAGTGCTGGCTCACACGTATATGGTCCCGGCTCTCAAGCAAACTTGCACAGTCCATTTTGAGCAAGGGCTGCTGAACACTGATAATGTTGTGGATGTCCTTCAAGTAGCAAGGTGCTGTCTAAGACTTCACAAATCCCTCAAATTATGCAGCTGTTCCATATCAATTTTTTTTTTTTTTTTTTTTTTTTTTTTTTGTGTGAAGTGATTCTTCATGTCAATTTTGACTCGAAGCCGATGTTGACATTCAGACCATCTGCACTATCAGGCTCTGTGATGCACCTCGACTATATCTGCTGTGCTTAAAAAGAACCACATCAGACTTCAAGGCAGTGGTACGCACAGATGGCTGGAGGGCTATGAAGCATTCTGACCCAGCCCTCGAACAAGAGTTAATAGAGGCTGTCATTCGAGCAAGCATGGTACGAGCAAAGCTACTTAGTCAAGCCATGTCCGAGCCTAGGCTAGACAACTCATCTTCATTGGTTTTGCGGATTTTTATTTTTTAAAATTTTAACGCATTTATCGTCGTCAAGCTAAAAAACAGAAATGAATATTATCCTGACTCCTAGGTTTCCATGCCGCTTGATAATTCTTGTAACATAGCCCTATTTTTGTGGTTTTTGCAGAGAAAGCAAGAAAAAACCACTAGACTTGAAGAGGACCAAGTGTATGGACAATTGCATGATGCAATGGAAGCATTGACTCACATTTGCAGAGACGGATGCAGGTCGATTGGACGTTCAGACAAGAGTTTGAACAGAGGGTCAACAAACTGCTCCTTCCCAGCCTGTAAAAGACTGCAGTCTTTAGTCCGTCATTTTGCTGACTGCAAATTGAAAGTGGCTGGTGGATGTGTGCATTGTAAGCGCATGTGGCAGCTTCTCGAGCTTCATTCTCGTATGTGCACGACAAGTGATTCTTGCAAAGTGCCCCTCTGCGGGTGAGTTTTCAGATACCTTCGTTGTATGAAGTATGCGTATACTACTGCTTTTGAACGAGGCACAGTAGGAAACATCATTTTGAGTACAGATTTCGCGAGGAAATAATTACTGGATTAGTTTTGACTCGTTTTAAGCATTATTTCTCTTGCATGTGTAATCCTCGCAACGCAATTTTCTCTCCGCAAAGACAACTTAGGTTCTTGAGCTGCACCCAGTTTTATCTCGTAAATTTCAATGGGTTTAGGTGAAACTTGCAAAGGTATCTTTTTCTGTCAAGCGAACAATCTATAGCTGATAACTGTAGGAATGTGCAAGGTTTTTGCGGATGAAATTCCTAGAAACTACTGCAATGACAACGATTGGGAATTATTTGCAGGCATTTCAAGGACGTCGCAAAGCAGCAGGCGAGCCAGAAGGTAGAGCTACGATGGAAGATGTTGGTTCAAAGAGTTAAGTTGGCAAAGCGCGTCGTGGATACACTATCGGTGGCAGCTATTGCACAGCAACTTGAACGACCTCCTATTTGAAGCTTGCAATTTCCGACTGTTTAATTTACCCGAAGCTACGGCATATACATATGTGAACAACGGCTCAGAGTATGGTCCTTGGGTTGTGAGTACTAGGTGCTAGTTTCAGGATTTTAAAATGCTGAAGGTAATTAGACAGAGGACATCAAACATGATCAGAATGTTGTAATTCCGATACTGTAGAAAATTAGCGGTAGCTTGACACCATCAGGATCCAAGCTTTCTAAACGACATGAAAGCTTTCACCTGAGAATGACAAAATCTAGTGGAAACAGTTGTATCTCTACTCGTTCTGCTTTGTGCCCACTGGGTTGTTTCATACTGGGAAGTGACACATTTTATACGAATGTTTCTTCACCATCCTATGATGGAAGATTCATATAGGTTCATATCAATGTTGAATAAATCCAATTCTTCTGGAAGAGTTTAATATATCTGCTTCGAAATGGAGAAAAACATCAATTTACATGTTAGAACATTTTACCATTCAATTTTGACAGCGGTCGGGGAGAGAGAAATTCTGTAAGCTTATTTGAACTTCATTGTCTTCAAAGTACATAAGATCTTTTCAAATAGTATATTATTCATGGGGATGATGTTGCTAAAAATGTCCATCGGTAATGCTGCTCTTATACCTAATAACCATTACAATAGATTCATAATAAACGAGGTTTATCATCAAAACTTATATTTTCTACTTAAAAAAAAATACAAACAAAAACAAAAAAAAAATGTTGGAATAAATACTACACTTCATCTGACACTGCCCCCTACGTTCCCTTCTGGGGACGTGGAGGGTGTTACCCCTTGAGTGACCATGCTCAAGGGTATAATACGTTGTTTTTTTGCCTTCAATGAATGTTGCTTCCCTACACAGTAATTCCGTGACTCTTCGATTTATCATGGTATCAGAGCCCATACGATACAGGACCGTCTCGAGTTTCTTCCTAACTGCAGTGACTTCTGTGTGAGGAGATAATGTGAGATCTAGTGACCTCATGTGTAGTGTCACATCATTTGTTTTCTTTTTCAGTTCTTGAGTAGGTCGTCCTAGACCAAAATCACTTCTCCAAATGGCTAGACCACCAGCTGCCGAGAAGGTATCGACTGCCGCCTGCCTACAAGCTGGCAACCTTGTTAGAGTCATTGGGTCCTCTGACCCAAGCATTTCCAAATTATATCACCTAGAAGGAGCAGCAAATTACGGAGTCTGGTCTTATTGCATCTGTCACACCTTACAATTTGAAGATTTGTTTTTCTATTGTGTAAATCTTCCTTACATAACGATGGATCTTAACAAAGCCACTCCAAGATCAAGAACACTCAGTATATTTGTGAAAAACACAAAGTACCAATTTTTTTTCAAACTCATAAAGGGCTATTCAGAAGCTAATGTCTATTGGTAGCATCTGAGTTGATATGAGTTGGCTAGTGGCCCTTGACGTATTCAACTCTTGCATAGGTTTTTTGGTCTTAAAATCATATGTAGTCTCTATTTTAGATTGGAATTTATCTTTAGGATAGGTGTATGGATAAGATTTATCTATAGAACTTGTGGATGTTAATACAACACTCACCTCCTCTAGCCTTAGTAATTATTAATTATTGTTTTATATTTGGTCTCTCTTCATTGCTTACTTTGCTCTACTTTTAGTGGTGTAAAGACTATTTTTTTTAATCTTTGATGTGAAGGCTTTGTTGTTATTGATTGCTCCAATGTTGTAAATAGAGCCTTCTTCCATAAAAGTAGGTTGTTCAAGGGTCCATTGTACAAGGGCCAATAGAATTGTATGGTGTTTTCAAAGGCTTGTAGTGTTTCAACTTGTGTATCTTCTTTTTGCACCAAGTAGATGCAAATATTTGTATAGCTAATCTCATTTGAAAGTACATAAGCCTTTTCAATTGTGTGTATCCAATAAGAACATATCTTATTGCATAATACATGACATAATAATTGCACCTTGATTGAGGGATCATAGATTATATTCTAAGATTTAGTCTAAATTAGGATTTCAAAACTAACATGACATTTCACAAATTATATTCTCAATCTCATTTTCAAGAATATATGTATCTTTTTGGATGTGTGGATGCAAAAAACAATCAATTACAATGTGTATTCTTTGTATTTCAAAACATCTTTTATTTATAAAAGCCCTATAATTGTGCTTGTAAGATATATTATTATATAGTGTCATTTCCTATTTGGAAATATAATAAGTACCTAGCTATAGAAAATTTAGCTTTAATTTATTGGCCAAGCTCTAATAAGTGATTTATTCTTATTATAAAAGATAAATAAATGTATCAATATAGAAAGATATTTTAATAGTAAAAACCTTTTATATTTAAGAAGATTTATACATAAGGCTTTCTAAATCATTGAAAAATATCCCAACATCCTTTGCTATATCAAATCATAACTAACTATTTGCCAATAAGTTAGATTTCTTATAAGTTCAAAGAAAATCCATAATCTTCTTACAAAAATCTATCTTTATATTATAATTTTTTTATAACTCTATATCTCTATCTTTAACATATATATAAAGTCTTCGCTTCCAAAAATCTCTTTATATTGAATAAAATTTCTAAATTGTAGCAAAATTATTTCAACATATATATATATATATATATATATATATATTTTTACAAAAGTTTTTTTCTCCTTGAACTTTAGAATATCATATCTCTTGATCTAATTTTTCAATTTATCTCAAAATTTTCGATAATTTAGCATTTATTCTTAAGCTTTACTAAAAACTTTTTGATCATAAATCAACTACAAATTATTTGGCATCTTAGAAATCCTAATAGATCCTCTAAACCCAAATTTATAAGCATCCAAATACTATTTTCTTCATATCTCAAAAATCAAAAGTTAAAATGTCACAAAAAAATTTATATATATTTATAACATTGTAATACACATTTATGGAAATTTTAGCCAAAGATTCATCCAAATACCCAAGATATAGCTAGAATCAAACTCCTCATGAAATTGGTTCATTGACAAACCTCAATTTAGAAGCATTGTCTTCAAACAATTATTACTCCTCTAAATCAACTCCAAATCATTTTTTTTTGTATGAAAAATATAGGCCTTTAAACCAACTTTCCAATTTCATAATTTAATCTTCAAAAACCTTTCATATACAAGCGCTATGCCCCAAAGAGTGACAGTAGGTACAAAATCAACATCTTAACTTTGAAGGCCTATATCTTCTTGACAAAGACTTCAAATCACATGAAATTTTTACTAAAAACATATCTAAAATCTTTAACTTAACGATTCTAATCTTAGATGTAGTAATGGCCTCAAAAAAGTAACCCTAATTCCTAATAAGGCCTCAAGCAGCCTCAGTGAAGCCCATTGGGCATGACTTTTGGCTAATAAGAATAGAGATTTTCATCATTCATCTCCATTCATCCATATGATTGGCTTAACTATCCCTTTTTATACAGAAATCCTTCTCTAATTATTTTTTTAATAAGTTTTATATAATATGTGCCTTAATCATTAAAAAAAAAAAAAAAAAAAAAGATTTCAAGAGTCACCAATATCTAATAAAGGTGGCTATAAATATATGAAACTATTATTAATATAAAATCAATCTCAATAATAGTCCTTTAAAACTAACTACTTCAAAGTAATAATCTAATTATATTTTATAACCAATTAAAATCTAATTACATGGCTTTTACTACATTATATTATAAATTATATATTAAAAATATATGTGCATTATTTTCACATGGTAGTCAAATCACAACACAACAATATAGATAGCAATGGTAGCAGAATCAAGTAGAATTATTATGTATAAATAAAGTATGTTGATGCATTAAGCAATACAATCTACTACTTTTTTCAACATCTCACAAATTATGATTCTTAATTTTTTATTTGTACATAGAATCAAGGTTCCTTATAGCTATAAAAAAAATTTAATATGACTCATACAACTTCAAAAAATAATGTAAAATTATTTATATAATTAAGATGACATTATCTTATCATAAGGAATAATTTCAAATTTTTCTTAAAAGTTGTGGTATTCAAGTTAATTTATTTTTAGATATAAAGATCACACTTATATCAAATGTTTTTATTATTGATATATTGAAGGTATCACTTGACTTATACTATATAATTAGTAAGTCCTATGAAGAAACTATGAACTTATCTAAACTCCAATCAAATTTTTATACCAATAATGAATTATTTGTCACACCCTCATTATTTCTTAGACCAATTCTTGTAGAAAAATAAAAAAAAATGAAATACAAATATCCTACTATATCAATAAGAAAATAATCAAGAAATCAAGGCAAATTCCAATATTTCAAATATTATAGATTTCTCTTGGAAATGAAACTCCAATCCAAAGATTTTTAAGATGCTTATTAAGTCTATAAATAGCACATTATAATACAAAGTAATAAATGAATCTTGCTATATCACTGTATACTTATTCTACAAAGTTGAAGCAGTTCATATAAATTAGATTCTTCATTTATTTTGACATTATTTACTTTTTCAACTTTGTATTTGATAAAGAATGCAACAAATTATTATGACATTGGCTATTTCAAATCTAGAAACTACTTTGCGGCCAAACTCATATACAACCTCTAGAACACGTTGAATCATTAGCCAAAATATTAAGAAGAAGATAATCAAAATTTTGACCAATGATAAGCACTTAATATCCAAAAATTAAAACACATCACTTTTAAAGAGAGAAAATACTCATTATTGAAAAAGTGGTGATAATAAGAAGAAGAGTGCTAGAGTACATTGCCACCAATGATGAAGTTGTGAACTAGACTACTAAATTCACAGATCACAAGCTACATAGGATTTTAATTAAAAAAATTATTCTCTCAAAATCATCTTTTTATTATGGAATATATATTATAATTGTGTATGTAAGATAAAAAAATAGTAGCAAAATCAAATGAAACTATTTTATATAAACAATGAATGTTGATGCATTAAACAAAAAAAGTTAATACTTTATTCAATGTATTGTGATTAACTTTCTAAACTTATTTTTTCTATATTTTATTTATAAATATATATAAATTTTTAGTAGTATAATTAAATTATATTTATAATTTTAATATCAATTAGGAATTAAAAAAAAATATGACATATCAAAATTTATATTCTTAATTTTATTTTCAAAAAATTTTAAATACTTTTTGATATATGGATGCAATAGAAAGTTTTAAAAAATATAAATTTAGTATATGACTAGATTTTTGTATCATACTTTTATCATCCCATTTTGTTTGAGCAAAAAACCTTGATAAAAAGATATTCTTCAATCACAAAACTATCAATGCTCTAATTGCAAATTAATGTCTATTATATCAATAGCAACTTCTTGAATCTAATGTCAATAAACTACTATTCATCAAGATTGAAAGTAAAATCTAAATTAGCACTTACATCAACTATTGTAAAGTCTTCAACCTTGGATTTTTTTTCATAAGCAACCAAGTGTTTTATGTCATGGTATCCAACTTTATCATTTTTTTGTTGCATGTGTAAAAACATGGATTATATCTTCTTCCATTATCTTCTTGCCTATATTTGTATCTTCTCTTGTAGAAGTATCTTTACCTCCTTTGAAGATTTTTGTTGCATCCCAACAATCCAAAGTACTTATAATTTCCTCGTTTGCATTGGTAGTAAACTGCTTAGACCTTGAGTTGACATGTTTCATCACTTTCTACTTTGACTTGATAGAATTGTATACAAAATATACTTGAGACTTACAAAAATTTAATAGTCAATATGTAATTTCTACTCCTAAAAACTTTCATATCAATGTATTATACTAATTCCTATGCTAGAAAAATTCATATTATTTCCTTTCTATAGCTTAGAAGAATGTATGGCTTTAATTTTTTTATTTACTATGGCTCTATATTGCATAGAATAATAACCATTCTTATCTTAATGAATGGTTGGATAATCTTTTAAATTTGGCTTAATCCATAAACATTAAATGACATTATACTTAAGATATCTATAATCAACTTTGAAGATATTCTTTATAATATACACATATTGCAATGCAAATTCAATAGGATGACAATCAATTCATAATGATCTATAAGTTTGGATTGTAATAAAAATTATTCTTGCATCAAAAGTTATATTTTTTTTTTTTTTTTTTTTTTTTTTTGTCAACGTGAAAATGATATCTATATGCATGCATAGAATTCTAGTACTTTATTGATTCTTTCTACTCCATTACAAACAATTTTTTTTTCATAATCTATATATAATCTTTATCATCCTTGTTTATGTCTTAGATAATACAAGTGTATATATGGAAGCTCATAAAATTATTGGAGACAAATTTGAGTGCATCTTCAAACATGTATTGTATTGCAATGAATTCCTCCAACCTTGCCTTGTTGTGAACCAAATTTTTTAAGTGGCCAATGTATTACTCTATACTATACATCTATCTTGCATAGACTAGTCTACATCAATGTAATTCATAAGGCAAGTATAATATAAGGTATGACATTGAATTCTAATAGATAGGAGATTCATAGAATTCCAAAAATACTATAATTTCTTCTACATAAGTTTGAAGTTAGGAGAAATGTTTGATCTCTTAACAACTTTTGGACAAATGAATTTAAAAAAATACCTTAGATAAATCATTGTCATGGACACAGAAATACAGACTTGAGATTTAAGAAGAAGTTCAAGAAGAACTGGCAAGAACTAGATTAATCAGATGAATACAAAAACAACACTAAAGAGGTGAGCTAGAACTCCAAGAGATGTGTTGTCGAGACTGAAGAACTCTTCAACCTCGATTCCAATATATATTCCTATTTAGGAAGCTTCTCAAGCAACTTCTACCAACTAGGAAGCTTCTAGAAGGTTCCAGAGACTTGCTTCTAGAAGGTTCTAGAAACTTATCTCTAGAAGGTTCTAAGGACTATGTCCCTAACATCTTCTACCAACTAAGAAGCTTCTAGAAGGTTCCAGAGACTTGCTTCTAGAAGGTTCTAGAAGCTTGTCTCTAGAAGGTTCTAGAAACTTGTCTCTAGAAGGTTCTAAGGACTATGTTCCTAACATCACCCCCTCCTTTAGCTTCAAGGTCTCTGAGAAGCAATGTTGTTGTCAATCAGTACCAACGCAAGAAAATGAAGATCTGTCACATAACGTCTGCTATGAACTCCAACTGTTGTTCACGAGGTAAGTGGTTCATCGACCCTTGAAGCCAATGGTAGTGGTCCACTCCTTCAACTTCTGACCAAGCATGAACTTCCGTGTCTTCATTGTGAAATTGTCCTGCAAATATGCCTTCTGGCTGACCATCATAAGCAGGCTCGGACTCAAATACAATCACCAGTGATCGATTACTTGGTATCCTTCGTCGTCGTCGTGGTGCAAGTGGTTCTTCATCTCCGGGTCGCCTTCGTGAGCTAGTTGGTTGAGATAATCTGACTGGCATAGTATCTATCTCTTGGCTATCCATATCAGAAGACCAAACTATGGCTACTGAAAAAAATCTATTTTATCTTAGAGAAAATAACTACATCAACTACGAATTTTGGGGGTGCTCTCCTCCTTTCTTATATTCTTGGATGAGCAAGCTTCAGAAAGAAGCTATCGTCAAACCGGCTTAGGTTTATGAGGATGTTGTTGATGAAACTCTTGTACCTTTTGTGGCACATTGGCGAGATTTTTAGCTAGCTCCCATGTTTGCTCATTAAAGTCGTAGCCGCACCAATGAATAGGATACTCCAACTTGCCCCACCTTTGTCGTGAACCCAGTACCTTTTCAACCTCGTATTTCTCGTGGTTCTCGATCTCAATACTAGGTGGCGGACATTGCACTCTTCGAGGAAAAGACGACTCTCGATAAGGCTCCAATAGAGAAACATGAAAGACTGGATGTACCTTCATAGAAGCTGGTAATTCCAGACGGTACGCCATTGAATTGATTTGCTTCTAGATGATAAATGGTCCCAATCTTCGATAGTCCAACTTATCACATGGTCGCTTGGTCTTGATATTCCGTCGAAGAAGCCATGCTTTATCTCCAATTTTGAAAGTAGGTGCTTGATTTCGAAATCTATCTACAGACGCCTTCTGGATTTTTGAGCGGATTGTAATTGAAGCTTCAACGTATTTTGAAGCTCTGATAGTTGTTGTGTAAATCCTTCAGCTGCTAGATTGTTATTTGTTGATGGACTCAATAAATCAAGCTTCGGATGATATCCATAGTTAGAAAAGAATGGTGTATATTGAATCGACGCATGTAGGGTGTTATTATATGTAAACTCGGCTAGCGACAGATATGTGGTCCAATCGTCTTGTTGATAGTTGATGCTACATCGTAAGTATTGTTCCAAGACTTGGTTCATCCGTTCCATTTGGCTATCAGTTTGAGGATGAAAAGCCGAAGAAAGCTTGATATCCACCTTCAGTATCTCAAAGAGAGATCTCCAAAACTTTGATACGAACTAGGTTCCTCGATCTGATATGATATCATCTAGTAGTCCATGATAACGATACACATTATCAAAAAAGAGCCTTGCTGTGACTTCACTGGACGATGTCTTCTTGCAAGGGACAAAGTGCGTCATTTTTGTAAGCCGATCTACCACGACAAAGATGCTGTCAAATGAGTTCGATGATGGCAGGTCCGTGATGAAGTCCATGGAAATTGAAGACCATGGTCGACGTAGAATCGACAATGGCTGTAATAGTCCATAAGGGCAATGCCGAGGATTCTTAGATCTTGAACAGATGTTGCAAGAGAGGACAAAATCTTTCACATCCTTCCACATTTGAGGCCACCAAAAATCTCGAGAAATAAGCTCCAAGGTCTTGTTGAATCCAAAATATCCCGCAGTTGGAAAATCGTGGCGAGATTGAAGAACTCGGAGTCGTGCTAGTTCTTTTGGGATGTATAACTGCTCCTCAAAGTATAAAAGATCTCCCTCCACCTTGAACTTGTCGTCATTGGCACGCTGCTTAATATCAATGGCTACTGAATCTTCAATGGTCACGGCATGTACCTGATTCAGGAAGTCAGCATCAATTGACAAAATAGTAGCGCAAAGCTGAAATTGCTCTGGCTTCAATAATGTCATGCATTGTTGATCAAACGCTACTTTTCCAGCCTTTGGTACAAGCTACGATCTCCTCGATAAGGCATCAGATAGGCCTTGCTGCTTTCCAGGTCTATAAGTGATAACAAAATCGAACCTAGATAGCAACATACTCCACCGAGCTTAACGTCGATTTAGAACTCAAGCCGACATGAAATACTCCAAATTCTTGTGATCTGTGTATACGGTCACTGGATGTGTAGCTCCTTCAAGAAAGTGACGCCGTTCTTGGAAAGAATCCACTATAGCAAGAAGTTCCTTATCGTGGATCTCATAATTGATTTCAGCAGCAGAGAACTTTCGAAAATAGAATGCAACTGGATGGAGCTTCTTGTCTTCTCCCATTTGTGAAAGTACAGCTCCTAAAGTAAAATTTGAAGCATCAGTTTCTAAATAAAAGGCTTTTGTAAAGTCTGGATGTACCAAGATTGGAGTCATAGTAAATGCGGTCTTCAGGTCTTGAAACGCCTTCTCTGTTAGAGGTCCCCATTCTAGCTTATCCTTATATGTCAACCGAGTGAGGGGAGCAGCAACTTGAGAGTAATTTTTGATAAAGATCCAATAGAAGTTAACAAAACTAAGAAAACATTGTACGTTTCTAATCGTCTTTGGAACCTCCCAGGACATGATTGCTTCCACCTTCTTAGGGTCCATCTTCAAGCCTTCTGTAGTCGTAACAAATCCCAAAATCTCCATCTCTATTTGGTGAAATAAACACTTCTCCAACTTGGCATATAGTCCTTGCTCGCGTAGTTTCTCTAAGACCAAACGAACGTATTTTTCATGCTCTTCTTCATTTTTGGAGAATATCAAAATATCATCTAAATAGATGACAACAAAATCGTCAAGGTGCTCTCGGAAAATATCATTCATCATATGTTGAAAGACCGCTGGAGCATTGGTAAGACCAAAGGGCATGACATTATACTCAAAATGGCCATACCTTGTACGAAACGCTGTCTTCCACTCATCTCCTTCCTTGATTCGTACGAGATTGTAAGCTCTCCTTAGATCAATTTTTGTAAAGATCCTTGCACGTCTAAGTTGTTCTAAGAGACCAAAAATCAAGGGTAACGGATATCGATTCTTCTTTGTTACCTTGTTGAGGCCTCGATAGTCCACGCACATCCGCAATGAGCCATCTTTCTTCTTCACAAATAAGATGGGTGCTCCAGCTGACGATTTTGAATGACGGATGAAGTTCTTGGCTAGATTCTCGTCGATGTACTTCCGCAACTCCGCCAACTCCATCTGCGATAGATTGTAGATTGGGCCAAAAGGCGATTGTGCTCCTTCCTATAAGTCTATGGCGCAATCATATGGTTTGTGTTCCGGTAGTATGTCGGTATTTTTCTTTTAAAACACGTCTTTAAAATCCTTATATTGCTCCGGTATACTTGCTGTCGAGATCTTCTCCCCGGTAGTTGGAGTCACATAAATGAAAAACGGTGTGCCTTCCTTGGACGATCTTATAAATGCTCTTGCTCCAATAAATAAAGATTTCTCTATTCGGGGTTTTCTACTAGGCTTGCTCTTGGGTGGTTTTGTGGGAAGGGTAATCTTTCGCAACTTCCAATCTATGGATGGGTTATGCTTTTCTAACCAGGAAAGACCAAGAATAATAGGATTTGATGGAGTTCTAATAATATTAAAAATAATATGACTACTATGGCCCTTAAACGTCACTTCTATAGGTTCTGATTCATGGGTGATACTACTAGACAATAAAGGTCGTCCATCTATGACCTCAACATGAATAGGTTTGGATTTTTGTACTAAAGGGATCTTATGAAGCTTCGCAACTTCTTTGTCTAAGAAACAAGCAGATGCTCCTGAATCTAATAATATTAAGGTTCTCAGTTTCTGAGGGCCCATAAGCAAAGGGATTGTAAAACAAAAGGCAAGTTGAGCAGAAAGAAAGGAACCTGGTTGTTATTGCGATATTTCACTGTCCAGCCGCACGGTTCCTATTGTGGCTGGGCATCCTCGTTTTCCTGAATAAACACACCCTTAGTCTTGATAATATGTCGATTTTGCTTCTTGGGGAAGTTTCCAACTTTGTGGCCTTCTTCACCAGAATACAAGCATAGACCTTCCTCCATATGCCACTTTTTTTCTTCTAGAGTAAGAGATTTGATACATACTGCATCAATTTGCATGTCTTCTACCTCTGAATGTGAATTCACGCTGCTTGCCGACATAGTTGGGGTGTGGCGAACCGTATGTTGTCTTAAACGTTGGTCTTGGCAACGTTGGAATAAGCGGTTATTGTACTTCACAACTTGGCTAATAGCTTCGTTGAGCATTTGCGGATCAGGAAGAATTAACAGCAAATCCTTCACATCGTCCCTTAAACTCCAATAGAATTGACTCATCAACGCTTCTTCGTCCCAATTGATGTCACATGCTAATTGCTTGAAGTCTGATGCATAGATTGATGTAGAACGCATCCCTTGTCGTAGTGACCGGATCTTTGTTGTAGCCCATCAAACCTTGTCGTGTTCACCAAATGCTTCCGCAAACGCCTCCAAAAAGGTTTCAAAGTTGTTTAGTATAGACGATCGTTTATCAAACAAAGGAGCAAACCATGATAGAGCTTGTCTTGTAAGTAAGGTTCCAACAAGCCCAACACGTGATTCCTCTGTTGGATAGCGTTCAGGCTGTAAAACTGTTATCAACCTGATTTGGTTGACGAATCTTCGAAACTTGGAATGTTTTCGGGGTAGAGAGAGTTTGCCTCAAGAAAGCGCTGGGCTTCTGACTGTCACTAAATACTCAATCAAGTTTGAAATATAAGAGTAATAATTTTATATATAGAAACTCCTCTCCTTTGGAGCAATTACATCAATATACAAGCCTTAAAATCCAAAGAACACCAAAATACTTGATAAGGTGTTATAAAAAACTCATATATCCTTATGAGGAATTTTTCCCAAAGTTCAACAGCTCATAACTTACGATCTAACTGTCTAAACAACTCCAAATTTTACATGGAGTACTGATATATCTTTAGCAACTACCACACCAAAATTCAACCGTAAATTCGTCTTGGATCTTGTGATATCTTGAAAACCCTAACTGTAGCTTCAAACCCTAGCTTTTTTACACCCGTGTACAACTTGCTTCATATCTCACAAAGTAATTATTCAAATACTATGAAACTTTGATCTAAAGCTTTTTAACCCAATTACACACACTTGTGGAGATTTTGAGCCAAAAATTCGTCCAGAAACTCAAGATATGGCTTCATCGATAACTAGCAACAAAACGATATACTTATTGCCTTCAAATTACAAGTGCTTTCTTCAACGCCTCATAACTCCTTCATCCAATCTTAGAATTCACTATACAGTAAGTAGAATGTGTAGCCAAGAAAATGCTCCCTCCAAATCCAATCGCCGATCTTCCGTTGCTCTCCGTATTCGTATGTGATGCCCAAAAGAAGTGACAGTAGGTACGAAATTGACACCTTATCTTTGAACATTCATATCTTTTCCATAAAAACTCGAAATCACACAAAATCTTCACCCAAATTATACCCAAAACCCTAAACCTTCTGACCCTAGCCTCAAAAGCTCGAATGGCCTCGAAAGAGGAACCCTAATTCCTAATATGGCCTCGGGCAGCCTCCTCAAAGCCCATTGGGCATGGTATTCGACCAATAGGGATGAAGTTCTTCACCCCTTGCCTTCATCCAACCATGCCTTACTTTCATCCTTCCCAATAAGCCTCCTTCTAGTTATATTTTCATCTTTTAACTCCTCCCTTCCCTTAATCTTTATACTAACTATCTAAATCCTATATAATATAAACTCTATAATCAAACTAGATTAACTTCCAAATAATTTTTCTTATTTCAATTCATTTTAAATTAACATACTAACTATTCTAACTCACATTAAGACTTATAAACATATTACATGTTTTCACTAATTTTTACATACTGTAAGTAATTACAATACGACATCCACCCCCTCCAAACCTGCACATCTTCCGGTATGTGCCACATACTACTCTTCTTCATCCTCTTGAGACTTCTTGGAATCACTCATAGAGTCTTCTTCTTCATGTTTTTGGTCCAAATATTGAGGTAAGAATTCTTCAAGATCTTCTATTTGAAACCGCCCATCTCTTCTTTTGAAAGCCTTTATCCTCTTCTCTGCTATTGGAATTCTAATGATAGCTCCATCTAACTCACATAAGGTATATGTGGCATTATCATGGACTATAACCACCACATATGGTCCAAACCATTTTTTTGCAAATTTCTTTACAGTACTATGTTGATGCTCAAGGCTGCTATCATAAACTAGAACCCAATCTCCAATCTCTATAGCTTTAGGCCTTAACCTATGAGTCTTATCAAACTTCTCTTTATTTTTCAATCTTGCTTCCTTTAACCTCTCAGCTGCAATTTGTAGGTCCTCAGGTAATCTTCTTAACTGTTGGATTCGAAGCTCTAATAACCTTTCTCTATTAATGTTATCTTCCCAAGACAAAAACATCCATGTAGGATAGGTTGCTTCAGCAGGCATTATAGGTTTTTGTCCTAGCATTAATTCCATAGGCATATAACCAGTGACAGTACTATGAGTAGTTCTATCAGCCCATAAAGCAAATGGAAGCAGTTTAGGCCATTGAATTGATTTATCGTTACATGCCTTAACCAATGCATAAATGATTGGAGGATGACCTCTTTCACTCTTTCCATTGGCTTCAGGATTATAAGAAGTAGTCAACTTCAATTGAACTCCGTACCTTTTGAAAAAATCTCTTGCTTCTATGGCATCCAATTCTCCTCTATCAGCTCTCATCCTCCCAATATAACCATATCTGTTGAAGATGTCTTCTAATATAAACCTGCATATTGCTTCCGTGGTCTTGGTTCTCAAAGCCCTTCCTTCAACATAGTTTGATAACTCTTCTCTTGCTAAAACCAAATATTTCATACCCCATAATCCTGAAGGCATAGCTACCAAATCAATTATCCATTGAAAATGTATAGAAGGTGGATAAGTAGGATGTAATCCATCTCTATACCTAACCTTAGATTGTAGTTGGCACTCTGTGCATGAACTCACAAAGTCTTCTACATCTTTGTATAAACCCTTCCACCAATACCTTTCTTTGATCTTAGTATATGTGGCCCAAACTCCTCTATGTCTTGCCCAAAGTGTATCATGATATTCTCTTAAAACCTTAATTTTAGTTTCAAGATCTCCTATAACTCTCAATGGGATTTTGTCACTTCTTTTTGGCCTCTTCTATAGAAATCCATCCCTGAGTATATAACCATAGGATTGGTGTCTAATATCTTTGAAGGTTTTGTCCATCCACCTTTCTTGTTTTTTCATTGTGCTTAAATAAATTCTAATATCCTTCAACTTACCTTCATACGTACCTTCATAGAAATTTTGAACCTTGTCACCAAAATCCATTCCACCAATAGCAAATGAACTTCCATAATTCTTCTCTTCTTCATCTTCACCTCTTTCATATGCCATCATCTCTTCTTCAAATGTATATCTAGCTCTGGACAACATATCTGCCACCAAGTTCTCTTTACCAGTAATATGTACCAAAACAGGATTTAATGTCCTTATATAGGCTATCCATCTTAGCATGGCAATATCTGGAGTAGTACAGTTAATTATCATTCCAAGTAATGGCAAACAATCTGTTTCCAAAACCATACTTACTCCAATCAAATAATTCCTCTCAGCCTTTAATGCTGTAAGCGCTCCCCAAAGCTCTCTTTTAACTTGTGGATAAGCCCTTTGTCTCTTTGTAAGAACCCTAGCTCCAAACCTTATAGCAAATCTTCTTTCCTCTACATCATTTTGTCCAATAGCCCATCCAATTGCTATAGGGCTTGTATCCACTGTTACAATTACTGGTCTTTCACATTGATAATCCACTTGTTTAAGCACAGGTGGTGAACTCAACATTTTTTTTAGATTTTCCATAGCTGTTTCTTGTTCTTCTTCCCATATAAATTTCTTACCCTTCCTTAATAACTTATATAGTGGCTCTGAGATATGGGCAAAGTGTGGCACCCAAATGTGATAGAATATACATGCTCCTAAAAACCTTCTGGCTTCTGTAACATTTTTACAAGCGTTAATTCTAGATATAGCATCAATCTTATCAGGGTTTGGTTTCCTACCATACTTGCCACACATGTGCCCCACCACTAGAATCTCATCAACTCCAAAGCTTGATTTCTCCAAAGATAACGTGAGATTAACTGACTCCAATCTCTCCAATATCTGAGCCATATCTTCAATATGTTTCTTCACAAACTTTCTACAACCTTCAACCTCAATAGTCTCATCTTTGTCTTCTTCTTTATCTCCTTTTATAGGTATATCATCTAGAAATGGAATGGTTTTCTCAAGTACAAATTCTTTTAATATTTGGTTTATAGCATTTTGCATATGAGCCACTGAGTTGGTTGCACCTTGAGGTAGCATACACATCCTCATTAAACCCAAAGGAGTCTTCATGGTAGTTAAATCTCTACTCTCTTTAGCCAATTGAAATTGGTCATATCCAGAATATAAGTCTCCAATAGAATAAATAGCATGACCTGTAAATTGTTCAGCCACTTCATCTACTATGGGACCTGATCCCATATTTCGAATAGTCACCCTGTTTGCAGGTTGCATATCCTGAATAAACCTTAATGCCCCTAACTTCTTGGGTACTGTGAACCATCTATTAGAATAGGGAGCAATTGAAGGTTCCAAAATATCCATCTTCACCTTCTCTTTTAATAATTCTATCAATTTTGGAAGTAAAGCTCTAGGCACATGTATAGGCTTTAAATCCCATGGAACATGTGGTATTGTAAAGATTACCATAGGTACTATAATACTAGGATCCACACATCCGATTTCATCAGGAGTTAAGACAAATGCCTTACCATGTCTAATAAGCATTTCTTGAAACATATCTTCCTCTGTTGATGTTAAGAAGTCACTCCCTCCAATCTTCAACTTAGCTAATGATTCTTGTATAAATTGATGTCCAATTCGATGCCTCTCTCTTAGACTTGGCTCCATAACTGCTTGTTTAATATGCTCCATATTATCAACTGATAATTGTGTAGCTACAGGCTTTACCTTTCTTGCCACAGTTTTATATTTAGTTTGTACTCTAGCCTCATGCTTCAATCCATAGTTTGTAGCAAGTCCACCATTTGCTACCATCCTTTCTAATCCTTCATAAGTCCTTCTTGAATATATTTCTACTATAGCATCTCCATCTATGTTTATAGCCAGATTCTCCAAAACCTTTACTAAATCATCTTCCAAACCTATTTCTTCTATTACTCCAACTATGGCTTCATCACTTGAAACTAAACCCACTCTTTTTAAGTTCTTCTCTTGTTTCTTTACCTTTTTTTTATTTATAGAATCTAAATCTTTAACCTTTTGAACACTCACAAATCCATTACTAGATAAGTTCAAAAATCCAAAACTCATACTATCTACACTGGGGTTTGTAGATGAATCATTTGTACCCATGTGCCTCCATCTTACAAGGGTGCTTTTTAGAAATCCACAAAGTTATTTCTTGGCTCCAAGGGCATCCCTCTTAATTGTTCTCTGTGTCTCTCATGGATAGGTTTCACAGTAATAAATTGCAAAGCTTTTCTCCCATCCCAACTGCGAATTCTGGCATAATGTGAACCATCATTCAAGACTCTAGTCTCCATTCTAGCAGCTGTAATATAAGATTGACCAAGTATTACCGGATATGTAGCAGAGTTTTGCACAAAGAAATTTTGCTCCACTTCTACATCTCCAATTCTAGTCTTTACAGCTGGACAAGCTCCATGTAAATTACCTTGTTGATTGTTTGCAGCTCTGATTACCCAACCATGGTTGATATCAATTGGCCACTTATTCTTCTCATATATCTTCCTTGACATGATGTTGATTTCATATCCATGATCAACCAGGGCCAAAATTGGATCTTTAAAGTCCCCCAATCTCACATATGTTTCTGTAGTAGCTCTAACCTAATAAAGAACTGAATAATTACTACTCTCTATTCTCTCATTTTCACATTTGGAGCAAGTATTAACACTTGCTTCTTGTGCATCCTTCCTTATCCCTGTAAATCCCAAAGGTGTGCATTCCACTTGATGCTCTCTTTTACCTTCAATATGTTTAATTGAAACCTTATTTTTCATATCAACCTTATTTCTAGTTTCAGGCATTGCAAATTGTGCAAATACCTGTCCTATCTCTTCTTCTTCATCCACAGTTACTCGAGTATCCAATGCCTCTACCATAATAGCTTCTACTGTCATTTGCCTCTTCCTCTTTATCGCATTGATGATTAATTCATGAAAATCCTTCTTGGCTATGCCTAGAGCCTCTCTTAGAGTGAATTCAATCTTTGCATCCAAGATCTTCTCCTCTAAAATACTCTTCATATCTGTAGATGATTCAATCTCAGATTGAAGTTTATAAGCAGGAGTTTTACCTTTAGGTTTGCTTGTATCTTCTTTCTTCTTTTCTTTGCCCTTCTCCCACCACTCTTTTGGTAATGGTGCACTACCAGGATGAGTAGAAGAAGATACCTTCTCAGTTTTTTGCTCCTTAGAAGCATCTTTATTTCTTGGAGACCTCCTCTTATTTTCAGGCTCAATAACATCCTCTTCATGAATAGTTCTACGTCTTTTTTCCTCAACCATAGCATCATGCATATCATCATCATGCTTGTCTCCACACAAATATGCTTTAATGCTAATAGCATCAACTGGATCATTCCACCCAGTTTTCTTTCTGATAGCTTCAGTTCCCCTCATCATGACTCCTTTAGTTGGCAAAGAAACAGCCTTAACTCCCTTTTGTTCAACTGTAATAGAATAAGACTCAGCTCCTTCCCCTTTTATGGTACTATTCTTTGATGTTTGCTCCTCTACTAATTTTTTCATGCCACCCTTCCCAAAATTAGTCTTTAGAGGCTCATCTGACCCTGTGAGTCTTATCCTGCCCTCTTTAAAATACACAATACCATCCTTGATTGCAGCCTTATAGCTATCACACTCACCACGCTTATGGTTTGGATTGTCATACCACATACATCTTTCTATAAATCCCTTTGAGCCTTCAATTGTCTTTGATGAGCTTGCCATCTGGGATTTCTTCAATTCAGTCATTTCCACCTTCAAGTTTTGTATGCCATTAATTAGTTCTTCAAGAGTACCATTCTTAATAGTCTTGATTCCGTTTTGAGGTGGCATTAGATTTTAAGATGCAGGCATTGGCTCCAACCTTGGTAATAATCCACGAGTCTTAATCTTTTGTTGCCTAGCCAAAAGCCCCACTGTCTCTTTTACTAGCTTCCAATCATTAGTAAAACCACTCTCAAATGTCTTGTCTGCTACATAAAAGAGTAGCTTATCCTCCAAATGTTCATCAGCTGCTTGTATAAACAATCCAGTCTTCCTTGTTTCCAAAAGCTGCCTCTCTTGTCGTGGTAACTGTCCAAACTTAGCCTCAAATTCCCTGATTAATTCATTGGGAGCCATTTGATTCCCTGGCCTTTGCTCAATCCAATCCAAAAAAGTTTGTTTTGTCATTCTTTCTGAATCTTCCTCAAAAAATTCATCTTTCAAGAGTTCTTCAAATTTCTTCCATGATATAGTCTCAGTATGCAACTCTTGCACCCTCTCTCTGATTTCTGGTACCACTGCCAAATCAAAGGTAGAAATCATCTTTACTTCTGAAACCTGATGCACTTCCATTTCACATGTATAAACCCTGAGGAACTTAGTGATGTTCCTCTCATCAAACCTCCCAACCTTATCCACGACTACTTGTAAAGCTTTGGTGGTATTCTTATCCTCCCCATGCACCTATTGCCTTTCTTCCATAAATTGAGCAAATGCCCTGAATAAATCATGAACACCTACTCCACTTGGTAATCCAAACCCTGGAACTTGATCTCCCATTCTAACTTATTGAGAATTTTAGTGCCTTAAGGCTCTCTGAGTGGAAGCACCAAATATGTCGGGGTAGAGAGAGTTTGCCTCAAGAAAGCGCTGGGCTTCTGACTGTCACTAAATACTCAATCAAGTTTGAAATATAAGAGTAACAATTTTATATATATAAACTCCTCTCCTTTGGAGCAATTACATCAATATACAAGCCTTAAAATCCAAAGAACACCAAAATACTTGATAAGGTGTTATAAAAAACTCATATATCCTTATGAGGAATTTTTCCCAAAGTTCAACAGCTCATAACTTACGATCTAACTGTCTAAACAACTCCAAATTTTACATGGAGTACTGATATATCTTTAGCAACTACCACACCAAAATTCAACCGTAAATTCGTCTTGGATCTTGTGATATCTTGAAAACCCTAACTGTAGCTTCAAACCCTAGCTTTTTTACACCCGTGTACAACTTGCTTCATATCTCACAAAGTAATTATTCAAATACTATGAAACTTTGATCTAAAGCTTTTTAACCCAATTACACACACTTGTGGAGATTTTGAGCCAAAAATTCGTCCAGAAACTCAAGATATGGCTTCATCGATAACTAGCAACAAAACGATATACTTATTGCCTTCAAATTACAAGTGCTTTCTTCAACGCCTCATAACTCCTTCATCCAATCTTAGAATTCACTATACAGTAAGTAGAATGTGTAGCCAAGAAAATGCTCCCTCCAAATCCAATCGCCGATCTTCCGTTGCTCTCCGTATTCGTATGTGATGCCCAAAAGAAGTGACAGTAGGTACGAAATTGACACCTTATCTTTGAACATTCATATCTTTTCCATAAAAACTCGAAATCACACAAAATCTTCACCCAAATTATACCCAAAACCCTAAACCTTCTGACCCTAGCCTCAAAAGCTCGAATGGCCTCGAAAGAGGAACCCTAATTCCTAATATGGCCTCGGGCAGCCTCCTCAAAGCCCATTGGGCATGGTATTCGACCAATAGGGATGAAGTTCTTCACCCCTTGCCTTCATCCAACCATGCCTTACTTTCATCCTTCCCAATAAGCCTCCTTCTAGTTATATTTTCATCTTTTAACTCCTCCCTTCCCTTAATCTTTATACTAACTATCTAAATCCTATATAATATAAACTCTATAATCAAACTAGATTAACTTCCAAATAATTTTTCTTATTTCAATTCATTTTAAATTAACATACTAACTATTCTAACTCACATTAAGACTTATAAACATATTACATGTTTTCACTAATTTTTACATACTGTAAGTAATTACAGTACAACAACACGTACCATCGAACTTGTCCAGAAGGCTAACTTGGGGCTCCTTATGTTGTAGAACTAGTGGTGCTTGTTGAACCTGAGGCAAAGTTGCTTCTCCAAGTATAGAAGTTTGAGGCTGGTGCAACCTAGATTGTGCCATCCCAGATGCTCCATTATTATGAAGCCTTGCCACGACTCTTTCAATTTCTGTAGTTCTTTGCGATAACGTAGCGAGGGCATTCATGATAGCATCTAACTTGGACTTTGAACTTTCCGTCATACTAATGTCTTAGCCCCCGGCCATTCTAAGAAAAGGACAAAAATGACTCTATAAGAAGACAATATTGGTTTAGAGGAGGGTACTCCGCAACCTCTAAAATGCCTTCAGAGCTTCAAAAAAAGGGATAATCCACTCTCTCCAAGAAGAATAAGACTCCAATATTGTAACAAAAGAAATATCAGTTTAGAGGAGGATAATCCGCAACCTCTAAAATGCTAGTACACTTCCAAACAGAGGGGTAATCCACACTCTAACAAAGAAGAATCTAGCTCTGATATCTGAGGTGAGTGAAGTCTCGACAAACTGTCACGGACACAGAAATACAGACTTGAGATCTAACAAGAAGTTCAAGAAGAACTGGCAAGAACTAGATTAATCAGATGATTACAAAAACAACACCAGAGAGGTGAGCTAGAGCTCCAAGAGATGTATTGTCGAGACTGAAGAACTCTTCAGCCTTGATTCTAATATATACTCCTATTTAGGAAGCTTCTCAAGCAACTTCTACCAACTAGGAAGCTTCTAGAAGGTTCCAGAGACTTGCTTCTAGAAGGTTCTAGAAGCTTGTCTCTAGAAGGTTTTAGAAACTTGTCTCGAGAAGGTTCTAGAAACTTGTCTCTAGAAGGTTCTAAAGATTATGTTTCTAACAATCATTGCAATGGTTGGTCCTTCTAATAGATTACAACATATTGCTTTAGATAAAATTTTCTAAATAAGCATACATGAGCTCTGTATTTTAAAAAATTTCAACTTCTACTTTTTTAGATTCACAAGCTTTTGAAAGTTTTAAAAATGGCCTAAAAAATTCTTCACATTGTATAAGGTTTAAAAAAATACCTTCTTCTTTTTAGGGCAAAGGACGTATAAGATATTGGTCATAAAGTATGTTTTTCCTATGCCTTTTCTTACAAAGTGGAGCTCTAGCATAATGCCTTCTATCTCCATATTACAATAGACATTGATAGTATTAAATGCTTCTAGAAAGAATCTTAAGAGTGTAGACACCACATTCTTTTTTATGTGCATCACATCGAAAGTCTATCTCATTGGAACCTCTTATAAGTATGTAATATAATCAAGGAATTTAAAAGCTAATATAAATATTTTTAATTATAGGATGAAAAGACTAAATAAGGTTCAACCAATATATTAATATTATTATAACATTGAATGTAATAAAATATAACAAGAAATATACTACATAAGGTAGAAATTATTACTTAATACTCCATAGACAAGACATAATAAGCTTAACATTCATTTTTTACAATACATTCTAATATGGTTGTTAGCCATAGACAAACCCTCTTTGCATTGTCATTTGACATGATTTTCTAATTGGAAATAAATTGGATATTTAGTTGTAGAGAGTTTAGCTTTAAATTATTGGACAAGTTCCAATAAATGATGTATTCTTATTATAGAGGCAAAATAAATATAATAATATCAAAAGATATTATATTAATAAAATCTTTTTATATTTAAGAAGTTTTATACATAAGTCTTTTTAAAGCATCTAAAAATGCCCTAACATCCTTTGCTATGCGAAATCATAACTAAATCATTTGTCAATAAGCTTGATTTCTAATAATCTTAAAGAAAATCCATAATTTTCTTACAAAAATCCATCTTTATATCATAATTTTTTTATAGCTTTATATCTCCATCTTTAATATATGTATATAATATCTTAGCTCCCAAAACCCCCTTTAATTTTTATAATATGCCCAAATTATAGCAAAACTCTTTCAAAATATTTTTTTCTTACAAAAGATTTTTTTTCCTTAAATTTTAGAAATTCATATCTCTTGATTCAACTATTTTTTATTTTTTATTTTTTCTAAAATTTCTAATTAATTTAGAATTTATCCTTAAGCTTTACAACAAAAAAATGAATCATAAATCTACTATAGATCATCTAGCATTTTAGAAATCTTAGTAGGTGCTTTAAATCCTAATTTACAAGCATTTGAATAATATTTTCTCTATATATCAAAAATCCAAACTCCAAATGCTACAAATTCTATGTATAAAGTTAAATAACATGATAATACACATTTTTAAAAAAATTTAGCCAAAATCTTATCAAATTGCTCATAATATAGCT
Source organism: Physcomitrium patens (assembly GCF_059467195.1). NCBI lineage: Eukaryota > Viridiplantae > Streptophyta > Bryopsida > Funariales > Funariaceae > Physcomitrium > Physcomitrium patens. The sequence goes on from NC_143433.1 coordinate 12,483,719, forward strand.
CAAAATACAACCACTAGTAAATCAGATCACTTACTGCCTTTAGATTATAAGTGCTCACTTCAACTTCTTAAAACCACTCTATCCTAGCTTAGAATTCATCAAAAAATACATAAAAAAATATAACCAAAAAAAATGCTCTCTCTAATTCCAATCGTCGATTCTCCATTGCTTTCTGTATATGTGTTAGGGACATAGTCCTTAGAACCTTCTAGAGACAAGTTTCTAGAACCTTCTAGAGACAAGCTTCTAGAACCTTTTAGAAGCAAGTCTCTGGAATCTTCTAGAAGCTTCTTAATTGGTAGAAGATGTTAGGGACATAGTCTTTAGAACCTTCTAGAGATAAGTTTCTAGAACCTTCTAGAAGCAAGTCTCTGGAACCTTCTAGAAGCTTCCTAGTTGATAGAAGTTGCTTGAGAAGCTTCCTAAATAGGAGTATATATTAGAATCAAGGCTGAAGAGTTCTTCAGTCTTGACAATACATCTCTTGGAGCTCTAGCTCACTTCTCTGGTGTTGTTTTTGTATTCATCTGATTAATTTAGTTCTTGCCAGTTCTTCTTGAACTTCTTGTTAGATCTCAAGTCTGTATTTCTGTGTCCGTGACAGTTTGTCGAGACTTCACTCACCTCAGATATCAGAGCTAGTTTCTTCTTTGTTAGAGTGTGGATTACCCCTCTGTTTGGAAGTATACTAGCATTTTAGAGGTTGCGGATTATCCTCCTCTAAACTGATATTTCTTTTGTTACAATATTAGAGTCTTATTCTTCTTGGAGACTGTGGATTATCCCTTTTCTTGAAGCTCTTAAGGCATTTTAGAGGTTGCGGAGTACCCTCCTCTAAACCAATATTGTCTTCTTATAGAGTCATTTCTGTCCTTTTCTTAGAATGGCCGGGGGCCAAGACATTAGTATGACAAAAAGTTCAAAGTCCAAGTTAGATGCTATCATAAATGCCCTCGCTATGTTATCGCAAAGAACTACAGAAATTGAAGGAGTCGTGGCAAGGCTTCATAATAATGGAGCATCTGGGATGGCACAATCTTGGTTGCACCAGCCTCAAACTTCTGCACTTAGAGAAGCAACTTTCCCTCAGGTTCGACAAGCACCACTAGTTCTACAACATAAGAAGCCCCGAGTTAGCCTTCTGGACAAGTTCGATGGTACGCGTTCCAAGTTTCAAGGATTCGTCAACCAAATTAGGTTGATAACAATTTTACAGCTCGAACGCTATCCAACAGAGGAATCACGTGTTGGGCTTGTTGGAACCTTACTTACAAGACAAGCTCTATCATGGTTTGCTCCTTTGTTTGATAAACGATCGTCTATACTAAACAACTTTGAAACCTTTTTGGAGGCGTTTGCGGAAGCATTTGGTGAACACGACAAGGTTTGATGGGCTACAACAAAGATCCGGTCACTATGACAAGGGATGCGTTCTACATCAATCTATGCATCGGACTTCAAGCAATTAGCATGCGACATCAATTGGGATGAAGAAGCGTTGATGAGTCAATTCTATTGGGGTTTAAGGGACGATGTGAAGGATTTGCTGTTAATTCTTCCTGATCTGCAAACGCTCAACGAAGCTATTAGCCAAGTTGTGAAGTGCAATAACTGCTTATTCCAACGTCGCCAAGACCAACGTTTAAGACAACATACGGTTCGCCACACCCCAACTATGTCGGCAAGTAGCGTGAATTGACATTCAGAGGTAGAAGACATGCAAATTGATGCAGTATGTGTCAAATCTCTTACTCTAGAAGAAAAAAAGGGGCGTATGGAGGAAGGTCTATGCTTGTATTCCGGTGAAGAAGGCCACAAAGTTGGAAACTTCCCCAAGAAGCAAAATTGACATATTATCAAGACAAGGGGCGTGTTTATTCAAGAAAACGAGGATGCAGAGCCACAATAGGAACTCTGCGGCTGGACAGTGAAATATCGCAATAACAACCAGGTTCCTTTCTTTCTGCTCAACTTGCCTTTTGTTTTACAATCCCTTTGCTTATGGGCCCTCAGAAACTGAGAACCTTAACATTATTAGATTCAGGAGCATCTGCTTGTTTCTTAGACAAAGAAGTTGCGAAGCTTCATAAGATCCCTTTAGTACAAAAATCCAAACCTATTCACGTTGAGGTCATAGATGGACGACCTTTATTGTCTAGTAGTATCACCCATGAATCAGAACCTATAGAAGTGACGTTTAAGGGCCATAGTAGTCATATTATTTTTAATATTATTAGAACCCCATTAAATCCTATTATTCTTGGTCTTTCCTGGTTAGAAAAGCATAACCCATCCATAGATTGGAAGTTGCGAAAGATAACCCTTCCCACAAAACCACCCAAGAGCAAGCCTAGTAGAAAATCCCGAATAGAGAAATCTTTATTTATTGGAGCAAGAGCATTTATAAGATCATTCAAGGAAGGCACACCGTTTTTCATTTATGTGACTCCAACTACCGGAGAGAAGATCTCGACAGCAAGTATACCGGAGCAATATAAGGATTTTAAAGACGTGTTTCAAAAGAAAAATACCGACATACTACCGGAACACAAACCATATGATTGCGCCATAGACTTATAGGAAGGAGCACAACCGCCTTTTGGCCCAATCTACAATCTATCGCAGATGGAGTTGGCAGAATTGTGGAAGTACATCGATGAGAATCTAGCCAAGAACTTCATCCGTCATTCAAAATCGTCAGCTGGAGCACCCATCTTATTTGTGAAGAAGAAAGATGGCTCATTGCGGATGTGCGTGGACTATCGAGGCCTCAACAAGGTAACAAAGAAGAATCGATATCCGTTACCCTTGATTTTTGGTCTCTTAGAACAACTTAGACGTGCAAGAATCTTTACAAAAATTGATCTAAGGAGAGCTTACAATCTCGTACGAATCAAGGAAGGAGATGAGTGGAAGACAGCGTTCCGTACAAGGTAGGGCCATTTTGAGTATAATGTCATGCCCTTTGGTCTTACCAATGCTCCAGCGGTCTTTCAACATATGATGAATGATATTTTCCGAGAGCACCTTGACGATTTTGTTGTCATCTATTTAGATGATATTTTGATATTCTCCAAAAATGAAGAAGAGCATGAAAAATACGTTCGTTTGGTCTTAGAGAAACTACGCGAGCAAGGATTATATGCCAAGTTGGAGAAGTGTTTATTTCACCAAATAGAGATGGAGATTTTGGGATTTGTTGCGACTATAGAAGGCTTGAAGATGGACCCCAAGAAGGTGGAAGCAATCATGTCCTGGGAGGTTCCAAAGACGATTAGAAACGTACAATGTTTTCTTAGTTTTGTTAACTTCTATTGGATCTTTATCAAAAATTACTCTCAAGTTGCTGCTCCCCTCACTCGGTTGACATATAAGGATAAGCTAGAATGGGGACCTCTAGCAGAAAAGGCGTTTCAAGACCTGAAGACCGCATTTACTATGACTCCAATCTTGGTACATCCAGACTTTACAAAAGCCTTTTATTTAGAAACTGATGCTTCAAATTTTACTTTAGGAGCTGTACTTTCACAAATGGGAGAAGACAAGAAGCTCCATCCAGTTGCATTCTATTTTCGAAAGTTCTCTGCTGCTGAAATCAATTATGAGATCCACGATAAGGAACTTCTTGCTATAGTGGATTCTTTCCAAGAACGGCGTCACTTTCTTGAAGGAGCTACACATCCAGTGACCGTATACACAGATCACAAGAATTTGGAGTATTTCATGTCGGCTTGAGTTCTAAATCGACGTTAAGCTCGGTGGAGTATGTTGCTATCTAGGTTCGATTTTGTTATCACTTATAGACCTGGAAAGCAGCAAGGCCTATCTGATGCCTTATCGAGGAGATCGTAGCTTGTACCAAAGGCTGGAAAAGTAGCGTTTGATCAACAATGCATGACATTATTGAAGCCAGAGCAATTTCAGCTTTGCTCTACTATTTTGTCAATTGATGCTGACTTCCTGAATCAGGTACATGCCGTGACCATTGAAGATTCAATAGCCATTGATATTAAGCAGCGTGCCAATGACGACAAGTTCAAGGTGGAGGGAGATCTTTTATACTTTGAGGAGCGGTTATACATCCCAAAAGGACTAGCACGACTCCGAGTTCTTCAATCTCGCCACGATTTTCCAACTGCGGGACATTTTGGATTCAACAAGACCTTGGAGCTTATTTCTCGAGATTTTTGGTGGCCTCAAATGTCGAAGGATGTGAAAGATTTTTTCCTCTCCTGCGACATCTGTTCAAGATCCAAGAATCCTCGGCATTGCCCTTATGGACTCCTACAGCCATTGTCGATTCTACGTCGACCATGGTCTTCAATTTCCATGGACTTCATCATGGACTTGCCATCATCGAACTCATTTGACAGCATCTTTGTCGTGGTAGATCGGCTTACAAAAATGACACACTTTGTTCCTTGCAAGAAGACATCGTCCAGTGAAGTCACAGCAAGGCTCTTTTTTGATAATGTGTATCGTTATCATGGACTACTAGATGATATCATATCAGATCGAGGAACCTAGTTCGTATCAAAGTTTTGGAGATCTCTCTTTGAGATACTGAAGGTGGATATCAAGCTTTCTTCGGCTTTTCATCCTCAAACTGATAGCCAAACGGAACGGATGAACCAAGTCTTGGAACAATACTTACGATGTAGCATCAACTATCAACAAGACGATTGGACCACATATCTGTCGCTAGCCGAGTTTGCATATAACAACACCCTACATGCGTCGATTCAATATACACCATTCTTTTCTAACTATGGATATCATCCGAAGCTTGATTTATTGAGTCCATCAACAAATAACAATCTAGCAGCTGAAGGATTTACACAACAACTATCAGAGCTTCAAAATACGTTGAAGCTTCAATTACAATCCGCTCAAAAATCCAGAAGGCGTCTGTAGATAGATTTCGAAATCAAGCACCTACTTTCAAAATTGGAGATAAAGCATGGCTTCTTCGACGGAATATCAAGACCAAGCAACCATGTGATAAGTTGGACTATCGAAGATTGGGACCATTTATCATCTAGAAGCAAATCAATTCAATGGCGTACCGTCTGGAATTACCGGCTTCTATGAAGGTACATCCAGTCTTTCATGTTTTTCTATTGGAGCCTTATCGAGAGTCGTCTTTTCTTCGAAGAGTGCAATATCCGCCACCTAGTATTGAGATCGAGAACCACGAGAAATACGAGGTTGAAAAGGTACTGGGTTCACGACAAAGGTGGGGCAAGTTGGAGTATCCTATTCATTAGTGCGGCTACGACTTTAATGAGCAAACATGGGAGCTAGCTGAAAATCTCGCCAATGCGCCACAAAAGGTACAGGAGTTTCATCAACAACATCCTCATAAACCTAAGCCGGTTCGACGATAGCTTCTTTCTGAAGCTTGCTCACCCAAGAATATAAGAAAGGAGGAGAGCACCCCCAAAATTCGTAGTTGATGTAGTTATTTTCTCTAAGATAAAATAGATTTTTTTTAGTAGCCATAGTTTGGTCTTCTGATATGGATAGCCAAGAGATAGATACTATGCCAGTCAGATTATCTCAACCAACTAGCTCACGAAGGCGACCCGGAGATGAAGAACCACTTGCACCACGACGACGACGAAGGATACCAAGTAACCGATCACTGGTGATTGTATTTGAGTTCGAGCCTGCTTACGATGGTCAGCCAGAAGGCATATTTGCAGGACAATTTCACAATGAAGACACGGAAGTTCATGCTTGGTCAGAAGTTGAAGGAGTGGACCACTACCATTGGCTTCAAGGGTCGATGAACCACTTACCTCGTGAACAACAGTTGGAGTTCATAGCAGACGTTATGCGACAGATCTTCATTTTCTTGTGTTGGTACTGATTGATAACAACATTGCTTCTCAGAGACCTCGAAGCTAAAGAAGGGGGTGATGTTAGGGACAGAGTCTTTAGAACCTTCTAGAGACAAGTTTCTAGAACCTTCTAGAGACAAGCTTCTAGAACCTTCTAGAAGCAAGTCTCTGGAACCTTCTAGAAGCTTCTTAGTTGGTAGAAGATGTTAGGGACATAGTCCTTAGAACCTTCTAGAGATAAGTTTCTAGAACCTTCTAGAAGCAAGTCTCTGGAACCTTCTAGAAGCTTCCTAGTTGGTAGAAGTTGCTTGAGAAGCTTCCTAAATAGGAGTATATATTGGAATCAAGGCTGAAGAGTTCTTCAGTCTCGACAACACATCTCTTGGAGTTCTAGCTCACCTCTCTAGTGTTGTTTTTGTATTCATCTGATTAATCTACTTCTTGCGAGTTCTTCTTGAATTTCTTGTTAGATCTCAAGTCTGTATTTCTGTGTCCATGACAATATGTAATTTAAGTCCAAAATAGTGACAGTAAGTATAAAACCAACACCTTAACTTTGAGTTCTTGTATCTCTTTCATAAAAACTCCAAATCATCTAAATTTTTTTCCAAAACTATGGCCAAAATTTTTTATTTTTTGATCCTAGCCTCTTAAGTTCGAATTTTCTTGAAAGAATAACCCTAATTCCTAATAAGGCCTTAAACAACCTCCTTGAGGCCCATTGGATATGCCTTTTGATCAATAGCAATGGAAATTTTTATCATCTATCTCCATTCATCTATATGGACGTCTTAACTACTCTTTTTGCTACCAAAATCCCTTTTCAATTTTTTTTCTTATAAAATCTACATAATATATGTCCTAAATATCAACTAAAAGAACCAAAATAAGATTTTAAGAATCACCATTGTCTAATAAAGGTGGCTCTAAATACATAAAATTATTATTAACATAAAATCAACTTCAATAATAGCTCTTTTAAACTAACTACTTCAAAGTAGTAATCTAACCATATTTTGTAATTAATTAAAATCTAATAATATAGTTTTTATTTTATTGTATACTAAATTATACATTTAATATTTATAAAAATTATTTTCACATAGTTGCCAAACCATAATATAATAATACAACCATTGTTGACATTTTATGATCCTTGCAAGAGCTTGTTCTTTTTTTATGAGCAAAAGTATTCCATATTTTTTTGTACCAAAATTAATGATGTTTGTATGTAAATTAAGGCCTTTGTCTAAATACCTTTGAATATATTTGTAAAATATAATCTTATATAGCACATTAGATTTTTTGGACAAGAATCCATCTTTACATATAAAGCAACCAAAAAATCCGTCAATTGTACATCTGACCATTACTCCTTAAGCAATGAAGTCTTTAATAGTCTAAACCATTATTGCCTTCAAAATAAAGTGGAAAAAGTTCTTATAGCAGACAATTTTTATAAGGTAATTGTAGTGAATCTACAATTTCAGCACTTTGTCCATAAGAGGTCCAATATATTCATTAAAATATTCTACTTCAATAAAATGAGGTCCTAAAATCAAGACATTGAGCATGATGAAGTATTTTTTTTGCAAATAGCTACAGTACTATATTATAATTTTATAGGAGCATAGGCCATATTAAATATGTATTCTATTTTTTTGAGCTTGGATTAAATCCATCTGTTATGAGATTTAGTTTATGTTTTTTGGTATTTTTTACAAAGTTGCTTCTAATATTACTTATTTGTTCACTATCATTGGCACATATAAAATATATATCACATGATATCACTATTAAATTATTACAACATAATAACAAGCAATACATTTTTTAAACCTTAGTATCAATGAAAAATATTGACAAAACCTTATGAAGTACCTTGGATTTGTCACTAATTTTTTTTTTTTGTGGTATACAATACTTGAGGCTTATCATAGCTTGAGAAAGATTATCCTAAAATAACTTGCACTTGTTTAAGCAAGCATCATAAATCTCATAGAAATAACCAAGGCACTTCAAATACTTTGTTGCTTTATAATAAGATGTTGGCAGCAAATTTGATTTAGACAAAAAACATGTATTAAAGTTCTAAAATAATTTATTTATATAAGTATATCTATTCAACTTCTTGGTATTAAAAATAATATAAGTAATTTTCATATTAAAATATTTATAATCATAAAATATTAGAATTATCATAGCTTTTTCCAATACTTCTAAAGAAGTATTCATGTTATTGTTGAAGTTGCCTCAATGAAAATATTTTTTTCAAATTTGTTCAACAATTCATCCACTGCAGCCATAAAAATTACCTTTGGCAATTGCATATTATATGTATCTTCATCTTCAATAGGCTAATTGGCACAAATATTAGTAACATCAATCCATCTCTCACTAATGTAATCTTCATAGAAATCACCAATAGCATCATTTTGTAATATTTTTTCATTGATAAAAAGAATATTATCTCAATAATGATGTCGTACAACAATATTGGCTCTCTTTTATTATTGACAAAACTTGTTAGATATTGTGTCTTGAAGAATTCTATCAATTAAATCATAAGTGCTTACAATCATGTTATTAAAGTTGATTCAAATATCTATTCTTTTGTATTGATGCCAAATTAATTCTTTCTTAGCTTAAGTATCATAATATCAAGTAATATGATTGTTTTACTTATAATTCAAATAATTTATATTGTATCTCAAAATTTTGACCATCGTTAATGTTTTTAGTAGCTACTACAAAACATCTAATATTAAACTACCATAACTCTGGCAATAATAAAAAATAAATATAATATCTCTATGAATCCATAAAATCAACGATATCAATAATTTTGATAAAGATTTCATAGTGTCATAGTATAATTATTTATAATATGTAAAAATTAACAAAAATATATAATATCTTTATAAGTGTTGATGTACATTAGAGTGGTTAGTGGATTAATTTAAAAAGAGTTGATATAAGTAAATTTATTTTGAAGTTTACCTATGTTGATAATAGTATTTAATTTATATAGGATTTAAATATTTAATATAAAATATAAAGACAAAATTGGAGCTCAAAGATAAATTTTTAAACCTCTGAGAAAATTATTTGGAGATATGAAAGCAAGATATGGATGAATGAAGGCTAAAAATAAAGATCTTCATCCCTATTGGTTAAAGGCCATGCCCAATAGGCATTCAATAGGCTGTTTGTGACCATAACAAGAGTTTTGATAACTTCAAAAGATGCATTTGAGAATCAAAAGTAAGTGTTATAACGTTTAGAATTTGGATTATAATTTGTCTATAATTTATGGAGGATTTGGAGTTACAATGATGAAATTATAGCCATTTGAAATTAAGGTGTGATTTTAAGACATATTATTATTATTTTGAGGATATGAAGAGTTTTATGATAAATTTTAGAAATTGAAAGATATAGCTTTAAAGGTGATTTTAAGATCCATATCTTTTATGAAATAATTTCTACATTTGGAGTTTTTATAAAGGAATTATAGAACATTGAAGATAGCACATGTAATTCAAAGATAATAAATGAGTCGTTTTATTGATAGTAATGGTTGGAGCCATATCTTGAGTTTTTAGATGAATTTTTGGCTTAAAATTTCCAAAAGTATGTGTTATTAGATTAAAAAGATATATATCAAAATTTTATGGTATTTGAATATTTAACTTTTGTGATATAAAGAAAATTGCATAAAAATATATATACATAAGGATTTGAAGCTATTGTTAGGATTTTGGTGATATCTCAAGATTTGTAATAAATTTATAGTTAAAATTTATTGTAGTAGTTGTTAAAAGCACATCAATACTTTATATAAAATTTTGGCTTGTTTGGATGGTCCAATCATGAAAAATAAGATGTTGAAGTTTGGAAAAAATTCATCTTAAGGATATACAAGTTTTTATAATATTTTATTATATTTTGAATGACCTTTCATACTTAGGACTTATGTATTGATGTAATTGCCTCTATAGAAATAATTTTATATATAGACTTGATATTTTTTTATTTTAAAGCTTAGTTGAGCAATTAGTAATAATTAGAAGTCTAGCACTTTCTTAAGACAAATTTTTTCTACCTTGATAATAATTATATGTATTTATTCCAATAATTATCTATATGATTAAGTAAAAATAGATAAAAATATTAACTTTATAATATCTTCTAAAAAAGCTTTCTAAAAGCTTTATAGATGTTATTTTGTCTTTATACATGTTTGTAGTTAATTGATAGGTTAAAAACTTAGTTAACAAATTAATCACATGTCACACGTGTTGGTAGCTTGTGGAATAAGTTAATTATGTAAAATACATATAGAAAATTTGTTTTGTAAGCTAAGACATATGTCTAGCAAAGTCAACATGTGTTGGAAGTCCTATAGAAGATTGCTACATAACTCTTAGTTAGAAAATATATATAAAGACAAAAGTGAAGCCTTCTTCACTCTTGTCAATATTTTTTAGCCTTAATCTTGTTTCAAGACTTTTTAGTCTTATTTTCTTTGACAATAACTATTCTAATTTAATATTATATCATATTTGAATGATTTTTTATTCTTTATGAGTGATACAAGAGTTTCTTGATCTTTCAATTTTTTAAGATTCATATCTTTAATAGTTTCATAAGAATCCTAAATTATTATTTTTATCTTATTTTAGAAATAATTAAATTATTCCACTTTTATTATTTTGTTTTGAAGATTGTAGACTATCTATTTTTGAATAAATAATTTAATTTCTTAATATTAATTTTTTTTAAAAATAGAATATTTTATTCTTCTTTTTATAAGTTTTTATTAAATATTAGAGGTTGCATATTATGTTCCTTTAATTTAACTTGTGGATTTATAAAGTTATTTAAAATAGAAGGAAAAATTATGGATGCTATATTTAGTAGAAGTGAGAATAGATTTGTAACTATTGCAAATCTTCATGAGCTTATTAATACTCTTAGGGTGGAAATTTCATGCATCACTAATCTCAATCAGGGATGTATTATTCCTACACCTATAGAAGAAGTCTAGAGTCTATTCTAAAAAATTATTTAATTAAAAAAAACAAGTAAATCAGCCATACAACCATATTCTAAAAGTCTCTCTTTTACAAACATAGAGGTAAGGATTAATATGCCAAAGAAGTTTGATAGAAAACAATCAAAATTTTGAAGATTTTTGCAACAAATTAAGCTCTATTTAAGGTTATTTTCTTTCTAATATTTCAATAGATTTACTCAAATTGGATTCATAGATACACTTCTCTCTTAGTTTGTATCTTTAATGAAAAAGGATTCATAATTCTTTTATGCTTTGAATTCATTCTTAGAAGTATTTATGGCCACATTTTGAAAAAGTGATTGAAAAAGAGTTGCAGAGATCAAGCTCTTATCTTTACGTCAAGGATCACAATTAGCTACTATGTATATTGTTAAATTTAAAAACCTTACTTGTGACATGGATTGAAATGAAAAAGACCTTATCAATCAATTTTGATATGGGTTGAAAGATAATGTCAATGATTTGTTATTGATAATGCCAAAAGTAGATTCTTTGAAACAATTTATTGATCAAATCTATTGCATTGACTATTTGAAAGACATTATTATATAGCATGATTTATAACATGAGAATACACTAGATACTTAGATGTAGAGAGTTTATCTTTAATTTATTGGCCAAGCTCTAATAAGTAATTTATTCTTAATATAAAAAAATAAATATAATAATAAAGAAATTATATTAATAAAAAAAATATATTTAAGAGGATTTATACATAAGGCTTTTTAGAGCATCTAAAAATTTTCTAATATCCTTTTCTATATCAAATAATAACTAGTAATTTGTTGTTAAGTTAGGTTTTCAATAATTTCAAAGAAAATCCATAATCTCTTCTCAAAAATTCATCTTTATATCATTATTTTATTATAGCTCTATATATCCATTTTTAACACACATATATATATATATATATATATATATATATATATAAAGTCTTGGCATCCAAAAATTCCTTGGTTTATACAAAAGATCCAAAATTTGGCCAAAAACCTCTCATATCTTCTCATATCTTCTATATCTGCAACAATTCAATTTTTTTTGAAACTATTGAATTCATACGATTTTTAGCAATCTAACTTTGATAATAATTTCAATTAATTGAAGGAAAAATGCTTAATAATAGCATAAAAAATAAAATACAAAGAAAAGCTAAAACATAATATCCTAACGCACTTATCCGACAATATCAAAGAAATCAAGAAAGAGCTTAGAAAGAAGGTGTAATCATTATAGATAAGAATGTTAATTAAAAAACTATTAGTCAACTATATAAAAGAGATCATAAAAGAGATGAATTTTGAAAACAATCACATTTTAAGTACATCATTAAATACTCATTATGCTTCCTTAAACACTACCATAATTTTAAGTCCTCAAAAAACTATTAAATGTTACATATTATTTCAATGTTAATTGAATTGTTGTTCTTCACAATGATCTATAAATCCATATTTTTTCATGGTATCAAAGCACTTAGATTATTATAGTCACTTCTTTAGTACTCTTCCATAATTAATAAATTGATTTAAGACATATGTTGTTATAAATTGATTTTTTTTACATAATTCAAATGAGTGATTCTAATTACATATTTATAGTTGATTCTTATGGTATAAGTATAAGTACTAGAAATCTTCCATATATTTGCATAGACACTTGACATACGTGTCTATGCAAATATATCTAACAAAATAGGAGTTTCAACAATTGAGATCAATCTTCCTAAAAGCTATCATTTCATTGAAACTACAAATTATGGAGTATGGTCTTTTAGAATTAAATAAAAACTTCTTAGGGATGGTTTATTTATGTATTGTACTACACCTCTATCTTCACTAATAGAAACTATGGAATTCTTCAAGAAGTCTAGATACATGAGCTTCTTTATAAAAAATATAAAATAGATAATTTTCAACCATCTCAAATATTGTAATAATTCTTATGATTGTTGGAAAATATTCAAATAATATTATGAATTTGATCAAGTCTTATGATTAGTCATGTTGATAGAAAAATTTATGAGCCTTAAAAAAATAAAAAATATATCTATGGATGAACATTTAACTGAAATAAAGAATGTTACAAATTATCTTGAAGAAGTCTACTACAGGTTATGAAGGACAATTTAGTTTATTTAATACTGAAACATCTTCTAAAAAAATACAAAGTCTTTTGTTATATTAATATGAATAACCTTTCATTCTAAAATAATTAAAAGACTAAACTTTCAAGAGAAAAAATTATACTTTGATAGAACAGTAAAGAGAAGATAATAGAAGCATTGATGATAAATTATTTCAACTTAAGGTACTTGTTCTATCAAAACAATTAGAGTATATCATTGACAATAATTTCAATAGTAGTTAGAGCCATTTAATTAGCCATTTTCAAATGAATTGAAGGAATTCCTTCTCTCACTCATAAATTTATAACTATTGCTTTTAGCAAAGATATTTTGAATGTGAATGCAACTTAATGGTAATTGTTGATAAAATCAAGGATATTTAATTTTATATTCAAGAACAAAAGTGACATTTAGCATAGATCAATTTTGTTGACAATAATATATATCATAAAAAAAATTTCAAAGAATAATTTATAGAACTTAACATTGTCACCAATGTAGAAATACATATGATAGAAAATAATTACTCCAACAACATAACTTCTTCATTTGATAGTGATTTCTTGTAGTATTTGGATTTAGTTATCATTTACCATATTATAAGAAATTAAAATATTTTCTTGAAACTTCATTCCAATTTTATAATAATTTTCAAAATAATTGGCAAACATAGACATCTTATTCTTAATATAAGTACAATAGATATAGTTTTCAAATGATAATATTAAAACCATAAATTAGGTATTATTCTTACTTTCTATTAAGAAATATTTATTATTTGTTGATTATATTATAGATTATAATTATAGCTAAAAATTTATGTCAAAAGATTATGCTATCTATGATAGAACTATTAAATCAACCATAGTCTTAGCAACAAAAAAGAATGGTCATAGATTATATAACTTACAAAGAAATATTATACTATCTAAAATTTAAGTCAATTCTATAATAGAGGATTGATCTTCCAAATTTGATATTTGGCATAAATACTCAAGCTATTTTTATAGCAAATAATTATGTCATATGGCTTCTTTAGGTATAATTCTCAATTTATTAAAACTATGCCCTATTGATTGTCTATTTATAAGCTATTTTTGAGGCAAAAAAACTTTGAGCCAAATATTCCAAGATGAATAAAACTTATTTCATGTATCAATTTCAACTAATTCATTTGATTATTTGTGGTCTATTTTAGCTTCTATTATTAGAATGATCATAGTATTTTTTTAGATTTATTTATGATTTTTCTTAAAAAATATGGATATTTTTCTTAAAACAAATTCAAAATATTTTAAGTTGAAGTTGAAACAAATGAAAAGAAAATTAAAGCACTATGTTCGAATAATGGAAGTGAGTATATATTTGCCAAATTTAGTCAATTCTATCAAAATAATGGGATTAGAAAATAGTTAAGTATGTCCTACATATTTATTCAAAACAAAGTTACAAAACAAAGAAATAGATTTTTATCAGATACAATGAGGTGTTTCTTGCTTGATAAAAATCTTCTTTTTTTTCTATAATACAAGGTAGTTGTAGCTAGAAGCAAGATCCTTAACCTTTAATCAGCAACTAAATCACTAATTAAGATTCTAATTAAATTATTTATATATAAAAAACCATCAATCAAACATCTTTAAATTTTTGGATCAATCATCTTTGTGCATGACAATTCATCAACACTTAGATAATTGACAATAGAATCAAAAGAATACATATTTCTTAGTTTTGATGACCGTACCAAGGAATATCAGTACTATCAACTATCTAAAATATACAAGATTATTTTTTGTGATGTATATATTTTTGAAATCACTTATAAAAATATTGAATTGGATTCACCCACAGATTTTTTACACAATGACAAAATATATCCTATTATTTATTTAGAACAATTGAAAGTGTAAATATTAAAATTATGCAATAAATTAGAAAATATTGTTTCTTTGACTATTAACATGAACCTCAATGAGAATAAAAGAAATAATCCAATTAATAAGTATAAGATACACCACCAATTATTATTGGTCAAATTTATGACAAATTATCAAGAATGACTTAATAAGAAGATCCTTCATTTTGGCAAAGTAATTGAAATCATATATCTTTTGCTACCTCAAAGGATAAGAGCTTGAATTTAATACTGTTGCCTCCAAAATTCTTCTTGATTTTTCTATTAAAGAAAATTTATAATATATAGATGTATGTAATAATTTTAGCTATCAAGCCACAATCGAAATTAACTATGACTCTATTATGTACAATCAAACCTAGATATAATAAGAACTATCATTGAACAAAAGACCACAATAGCTTGATAGATCTACAAATTAAAATCAAGACATGTGGAACAAGTCTTATGCTACAAAGAATGATTAATAGTATATAGATTTAAATAAAAAGTAAGTGATGATTATCATGATGCTTTTGTCTTGGTAATAAAATAAAAAATAATTTTCTTAGTCATTGAATTTGCCATCTATGTATAATAAATTTTCCAACATCTTGACATTGAAATTGCCTTCTTAAATGAATTTATCAACAAAGAATTATACATGTAGCAACTTGATAGCTTTATCATCTTTGGTTGCAAAGATCTCATTTTTATATAATAATATGTCTATTAGATGAAAGAAAAAAAGAAATTTTATTATAGAAGAGCATAAATAAAAAAAAAATTATATTTATCTTAAAAATATACATAATAGAAAAAGAAGTAGTAAAAATTAATAAGTATTAATACTATCTTCTTATAGAAGACACTTTTATTAACTTTATAGAGACATAAATGATCCAAATAAAAATAAATGAAATAAATAATTATAATAGATATTTTTAAGAATGAATTAAATTTAGGTTTTAATCAAAATTACTTTAAAATATCAAGAATTTATATCTAAAAAGGACCAATTGTGAATCAACATTTAAATTTGAGCTTCAAGCATAAAATTGCATAATTTTAGTGACTTTGGAATTCTTTGGTTGATTGGAGAATAGAAATTAAGAAAAAAAATTATTTCTGATATTTGATATTAATTTAATGTTTAGATTGATAATTATAATTTTTTTTGTGAATTATGGTTTCAAATAGTTGAAATTTAGGATTAGTGAGGATATTTGTTATCTTGCATTATCTGCTAGTTTGACTGAAGAAAACTTTAGTGAAAACTATTTAAATTTAGAACTCTACACAGTAGCCAAATTTTGAAGAAATTAGATAGCTCAGCAAGGAGAAATTGCTATTGGAATATCAACAATTAGGTTAGAAAAGGAAGGTAGCTAATATTTCAGTAGTTTAATAGTTTTTTTTTTTTTTTTTTTTTAAATTGATAAATTGATTTTCTTCAAATTTTGTGTACTTGCTAATTATTCATGAATTGAGATGTGAATAAAATTTTAATTAAGATTGATAATTTGATTAATTATTATTGAAATTTTAAAATTACTTTAATAATATATTAAGCTTTATTCAGGTTTATTTAAGATTTTTTTAGGATTTGATTAAGATTTAGGATTTCATTGGAATTTAATCTAGAATTTGATTAAAATTTGATTAGAATTTGATTTTAAATTTGGTACAAGATTTGGTTAAGATTTTATTAAGATTTGATCAAAGATTAGATTAAGATTTGTGTTAGGATTTGATTAAAATTTAATTAGGATTTAATCTAAATTTAATTATGATTTTATTAAGATTTAGAATTTAATTAGGATTTGATCATAATTTGATTAAAACCATATTAAGATTTTATTAAGATTTTTCAAAGATTTATTTAGGAATTATTTAAGATCTCTATTTTTAATATTTTTATAAATTTATTATTATTTTTTTAAGATTTTTATTTTATATGTTTTTATGATTTTTTTATTATTATTTTTTGAAATCAATTTAAAAATTCTTTATATTTTTCTTTTTTTAATTTCTTTTGAATTTCTTTTAAATTGATTAAAGTTTGATTAGGATTGTTAAAGATTATTTAGAATTCATTTAAGATTCTATATTATATTTAATATTAATTATATATTTATTATTATTTTTTTTATTTATCTTCTAAAACTGGATACACAATACATTTTCAAGCAAGAACTCACATTATATGACATTGTATATCAATTATATCAAGCTTTCTATGGACTCTATCAAAGTTCTTATATTTGATATAGTAAAATAGATCAATACCTTTACAATCAAAATCTAACCTAGAACATGTCAAATTCTAACCTCCATTATTTTACAAGTAGATTGAATACTTTTATTCTAATACTTTAAGTAAAAAACCTCATGATTATTAGAAGTAGTCCAACTTGCATCCAATATCTTATTTTTGAGCTTTAAGAAGAATTTTTTATAACCGATCTTGATAATGTACAAGTCTATTTAAGAATTTATTTTCTATAAACTTTAGAAGGCATATTTTTATACTAGTCCATCTATGTTCAAAAAATACTCATTAAATTTGACTATCTTAATATTAAGCATTCTTACATACATATGGTAAAAAGAATTATAATCCTCTTAACATCTTCTTAAGGTTGTTGCAAGTTGATATATGCAGCAACCTTAGGAACTACATTTTTAGATTGTCCTTAGTATCTTTTGATACATTTTTACATATTCAACATATAAATTCTATAATAGTAAAAGAAGAAAAAATATGTTAGATAGATATATCAATATAAATTATGCTTAAGATGCCAACAATCAATATTCTATAAGAGCCTATCTATTCTTTTTTAGGTATACTCCAATTTCATGGAATTATAAAAAATAAAATTTAACTAATCAATCCAATTATAAAGCCAAATATTGAATACTTTGTCAATGAATTTGCAAAGCTATATGATTATGTCAACTAATGATAAAACTTGGTTGTGACCTTACTATGCTTACATTGATTAATATGGACAATCAAAGTGCAATTTAGTTATCTAAGAATCCTATATTTTATAATAAATTTAAGAATTTTAAAGTCAACTAATATTTTTCATGATAAAAAATTGAAGTAAGAGAAATAGAAGAAGAACATATTTCTAAAAAAGTATTAAGGATATGAATCGCAAAAAAAGAAATCCTCAATACACTCTTGTATCATTGAAAAGAATTAAAAAGACACTCAAAGATGATATAATATTGAACTAAAATGGCTATTGTCAAGAGTAAGAAGACTAGAATGTCTTGAAATAAGACTAAAGAGTAGAAAGGTATTGATAATAATGAAGAAGGCTTTACTCTTATCTCCATATATACTCTTAACTAGGAACTACTTAGTGATGTCTTATAGGACTTCCAAAATGTGTTGACTTTGTAAGATATATATCTTAACTTTCAAGGCAAGTTTTCTATATGTGTACTATATAATTAGCTTATTTTGTAAGCTATCAACATGTGGTTAATTTATTGATCAATTTTCTAATCTATTAATCAATTATAAATACATATAAAGTCAAAGCAATATCTATAAAGCTTCTAAAAAGTTTTTCTAAAAGATATTATGAAATTAATTTACTTTTATCTATTTTTAGATATTTATACTTAATTAAATAGATATTTACTAGAGTACGTATGTATATTTTTGATATTATTTTCTTTTCTAGAAACGAATTTCACAAAGAATAATCATCATGTATTGATGAAATCCAAGATGCAAGAAATTTTATTTGTCACATACTCTAATTTTTGTTCTCTTTGAAAATAGTTGATAGGTCCTCTCAACCATTGATAGTATCCCATACTAGAGCACAAAGACCACCTTATTATTTGATTTATATTGAGGCCTTTGTCACTTTTTTTAAATAAAATATTTGAAACATCTTTAGATGTTATTTTTATCTCTAATAAAATCACCAAACATTGAGAGTCTCTTCTAAGGTCATGATACTAAACACATTGTATCTTGCCATCTATTTGAAGAAAGACATATTATTCTTGAAGATCTTCATTTTAATTATGTCATGTTAAAGGTTATGGCAATTACAATATCTTGATGAATAAGTGAGTAAGTGAAAGCTCTTTACTTGAATCTACTAGTTATTGATTTTCTATCTTCTTAGCATAAAAAATATATAAAAATTATAAAAATAGATAGAAGGTAGAATGTTATCTTCTTAAGATCTTGTTTCTTTTATAGTAAAGATTTGCTATTGTTTATCTTGATTTTGAGAGATGTCGTCAATGAAAAGCCTCAATTTTCTTTGATACATTTGTAAGATTTTTTGTTGGCTCCCATTTGTATTCACTAATATCATATCTGTACCAATAAATAAGATATTCCAATCTATTTTGGCATCGACTTGAATCTAAAACTTCTTCTATTTTAAACTCTTGATTATTATCCACTTTTATAAGTAAAGGTGGTGTTTGTCTTCTTTCCAAGATATTCATTGTCTTATATATCTCAAAAAGAGATACGTAAAATACCGAGTGAATCTTCATAGACTCTAGTAGATATAATTGATAAGCAATAGGATTTACTTGTTTACTAATGAAAAAAAATTCAAGCCTACAATAGTCCAAATTATCACAAGAACAAGTGGTCTTAATATTATAACAAAGTAATTATATCTTGTTACCCATGTTGAATTGTGGTTGTTCCTTGCAATAAACATCTACATTAATCTTTTATTATTTTTGAGCTCCTTTTAATTATACAAATATTGTTTCATGTAGCTTTGACAAATAATTTATCAAATCTTTTGCTACAAGATTATCAACTTTTGAAAAGTCAAGAGTATTAAGTCATGGATGGTAACCATAATTTGTAAAAGAAAATGTTTGTTGTATAAAAAAATGTTTCAAATTATTATATGTAAACTCTGTCAATGATAAAAGAGTTGTCTAATCATCTTAATGATAGTTGATGATATACCTCAAATACTATTTCAAAATTTAATTCATCCATTTTATTTGCCCATCAATTTGATGATGAAAAGCTGAAGAAAGCTTGATATCCACCTTTAAAATCTTTAAAAGGATTTTTTAAAATCTTGATATAAATTCAATCCTTTATTTGATATAATATATTTAGATAATCTATGATAATAATAGATATTATTAAAAAAAAATTAACCATTTCTTCACCTGTAACAAATTTTGTATATGGTATAAAATGTGCCATCTTTATTAAATGATCTACTACCATGAATATAGAATCATATAAATTTAAGACTAAAAGATCTGTGAAAAAATCCATAGAAACAAAAAACTATGGTTGTTTTGAAATAGGTAATGGCTGAAGAAGTCTATAAGATCAATAGCAAGGAGTTTTGGATCTTAAATAAATATCACATCATTCTACAAAGTCTTTGAGTACCTTCCACATCTGAAGCCACTAAAAATCTCTTGATATAAGCTCCAAAGTCTTGTTGTATCCAAAATATTTGGCTGCAAGAAAGTCATAATAAGTTTGAAGAATATGTAATCATGTACCACCTTTTGAAAAGTATAATCTTTCTTTGAAATAGAGTAACTTGTTCTTGAATTCAAACTTAGAAATATCATTATATTTAAAAGAATTATTGTTGATATCATGGACAAGAGGATCAAAGGATATATTTGATTGAATTTACTTAATAAAGGTTGAATCAAAAATCAATGTTGATTTTATTGTTGAAAGGTGAAAATGCTTCAACTTCAAGAAAATTATTCTTTGTTAATCAAAAGATGCATTTCTTTCTTTTGATGCAAGATAAAAACATCTATAAAGGGCATTTGACAAACCTTATTATTTTTTAAATTAATAATTGATCTTGAAATCAAATCTTAATAAAGATATTTTCAAATGAGCTTAGCAACAATTCAAAACACATGCTAATATGTAGTACTCAAGGTTCTTGTAATCTATGTACATATTGATTGAACTTGAGGTGTCTTCTAGATAATAATGCCATTCTTAAAATAAATCTTTAATTATAAGGAGTTCTTTGTTATAGATTCCATAATTAATCTTGGCTGCTAAAAAGTTTTTAGAATAAAAAGCTACTAGATGGAATTTGTCATCTACTTCCATTTATTATAATATTGCACTAAAGGCGAAGTTTCATATATCTGTTTCCATGAAAAATACCTTGAAAAAGTCAATACAAAGTAAGATTGGTACAAAAGTAAATTCTTTTTTTAAAGCATTAAATGATGTTTTGGCTTCTTTACTCTACTCAAATTTGTCTTTAAAAGTCAAACGTATAAATCGAGCTATAATTTAAGAAAAAATCTTGATGAAGATCTAATAGTGATTCATAAAGTCCAAATAGCATAACACATCTCTTATTATTTTTAGAATCTTCTAATCCATAATAGTTTAGATGTTCTTTGAATCCATCATTAGTCTTTTATTAGAAATGATATATCCTAGGAAGTCAACTTGAATAATGTGGAATTCACACTTTTCTAATTTGGCATATAATCTTGTATCTCTAAGTTCTTGTAACACACAAAAAACATGTTTTATATTCTTAGAGTAAATTAAGATGTTGTTTAAATAAAAAATAATAAAATTATCAAGAAACTCACAAAAGAAATCGTTTATTACATGTTGAAAAGCATCTGGTGTATTTGTGAGTCCAAAAGGCATGACATTATATTCAAAATGCCTATACCTCGTTTGAAATATAATTTTCTATTCATCTTTTTTTTTTAATTCATATCAAATTATATGTTCTTTGTAGATTTATTTTTACATAGATCTTTCCTTCATTAAGTTGATCAAGAAGTTCTAAAATCAAAGATAAATAAGATAAGAACCCTGACTAGAATGGCGTATAAAATTCTTAGCCAAAATTTTATTAATGTACTGCTTCAATGCACCCAATTTTTTTTGTAGTAGGCTATAGATTGGTCCAAATGGTGGTTGAATTTCTTTGTGAAGATCGATGGAATAGTCATAAGAATAAAGTTTGGAAGAATAATTATATTTTTTTTTTAAAAAACGTCCTAAAAAACTTGATACTGGCTAGGAATACTACTTGACATCTTCTCACCATTAGAAATAGGCGTGGCATATATAGCAAAAGTTAACCCTTCTTTTGTAGCATACATAAATGTTCTTGCACCTACTAGTAAGGGTTTGAATGTATTAGACTTATGTATTTCTATTTGATAAATAAAATTTTAGATTAAACTATCAAAAAAATTAAGATTACAAGAAATATTATCTATCTGAGGATTATATTTTTCTAACCAAGATACTCCTAAAATAACTAGATTGGATGAAGATCTTATTATATTAAATATTACTATGCTATTATGATCTTTAATTGCTTCATCTAAAGGAACAATCTCATGCGTAATATCTTCAAAAGATAGTGAATGACTATCTATGACTTCTACTTGTATAAGTTTAGTTTTTTTGATTAACAATATTTCTTGTTTTCTGACAAAAACTTTGTCTATAAAATAGGTTGAAGCTCTTGAATCTAACTAAGCTAAGATTTTGTGATTTTTTGATCCTAAATAAACTTCTATTATAAAATAAGGTGAGGAATTCGAAGAAAGAATAGAACCTTTATTAGGAATTATCTAAGATTTCAGTTGTACGGTCTTTGTTATAGATGGAAAAACTTGTTTTCAAATATATCATCTTCTTTGGCAATCATACTTCTCATTTTGTGGTTGCATTGTTTCTTTGGACAATGTTGAGCAATGTGTTTAGCTTCTCCACAATATAAGCATAAGCCTTTTTGACGTTGTCGAGGTTTTTTTTGCTCAATGAGGAATTTAAAATATACCATACTAATTTATATTGATTTTAACCTCAATAAATAAGTTTTTAAAAACTTAAGAGCTCTGATAATTATTTGATTTATTTTTCTTAAGCTAAGTCTTTATTCTTAATGCCTTTCAAATAATAAATTATTACATGCAATGACTTAAATAAGAAATTATTCCAAAGATCCTACCTTTGGCATTGTGAATAACAAATCTTTGATATTATCCTTCAATTCATAACAAAATTAATTGATAAGGGCTTTGTCATTTTAGACCATGTCACAAATAAGGTTTTGGAATTCAGCAGCATATATGGTGGTTGATCATGATCTTTGTTGTAAAGATAAGAGCTTAGTCTTTGCTACTCTTTCTCAATCACTCTCTCCAAATGTGGCCTTAAATACTTTTAGGAATGAATTAAAATTATAAAAGAGTTATAAATTCTTTTCTGTTAAATATTCAAACTAAAAGAGAGCATTTTTTGATAGAAGTACACATATGAATCCAACTTGAATAAATCTATTAGGATATTGAAAAGAATGAAATATTATATAGAGCTTGATTTATTGCAAAAATCTTCAAAATTTTGGTCTTATTCCATCAAACTTCTTAGGCATATTAATCCTTGTCCTTGACATACTTATAGAAGCAATTTTTTTTGGATTTGGTTGTAAGGTCAATCTATTTACTTCTTTTAAATTCACAACTTTTGATCATAGATTCTAAACATCTTCTATAGGCATAAGAATAGTAAATCCATGATTCATATTAGAAATATATAGGATTTATATTCCTAGAGTATTGACAAGCTCATAAAGATTTGTAATAGTTATAAATCTATTTTTATTTTTGTTGAAAGTAGCATCTATAATATTTTCTTCCATAGACAATTCAAAAAAATTCTAAATGTTAAATTAAAAGAGGATAATTCACAACCTCTAATATCAAATAAAAATTTCTACAAAGCAGAATAATCCACTCTTTTTTAGAAAAAGATCAATATTACAAAATAATATTATTTTTTAAAAAATGGATAGTTTACAATCTTTAAAATATAACAATAGAAGTGGAATAATCTACTTAATTTTAAAATAAGATAAAAATAATAAATTAGCATTCTTGTCAAATTATCAAAGATATGAATCTTAAAGAAAGAAATCCTGAATACATTCTTGTATTATTGAAAAGAACTAGAAAGACACTCAAAGATGATATAATATTGAATTAGAATAGCTATTATTAAAAATAAGAAGACTAAAGAGTCTTGAAATAAGATTAAGGACTAAAAAAGTATTAACAAGATTAAAAAAGGCTCTACTCTTACCTCCATATTTATTCTTAAGTAGAAGCTATATGGATATGTCTTATAGGACCTTCAAAATGCATTGACTTTGTGAGACACGTATCTTAATTTGTAAGGCAAGTTTTTTATATGTGCATTAAATAATGTGACGAACATATATATTTATTCCAATAATTACTTATATGATTAGGTAAAAATAACTAAATACAAATCAATTTCATAAAGTCTTCTAGAAAAACTTCCTAGAAGCTTTGTAGACAAGATTTTGACTTTAGATGTATTTATAGGTTAGAAACTTGATCAATAAGTTAACTCCATCTAGTAGCTTGTAAAACAAGCTAACTATGTGGTACATACATAGATAACTTTTCTTGCAAGTTAAGACATGTGGCTAGTAAAGTCAACACATGTTGGAGGTCCTATAGAATATTGCCACATAACTCCTACTTAGAGAGCATATATGGAAGTAAGAGTGAAGCCTTCTTTACTCTTATCAACACCTTTTTAGTCCTTAGTCTTATTTTAAGTCTTTCTATTCTTCTTGTTTTTGAAAATAACCATTCTAGTTCAATATTATATCATCTTTGAGTAATTTTTTAGTTCTCTTTAGTGACACAAGAATATATTGAGGATTTTTTATTCTTTTATTCTTTTATTTTTTTAAGATTCATATCTTTGACAATTTTAAAAGAGTGTTAACTTATTATTTTTGTCTTATTTTAAAAGTGAATAAATTATTTCACTTCTATTGTTTTATTTTAAAGATTGTATATTATTCACCTTTAAATAATTTTTTTATTTTTTAACATTAAAATTTTCTTTAAAGAGAGTGGATTATCCTTCTTTGTGGAAATTTTTATTTGATATTAGAGGTTGCAGATAACCTTCTTCTAATTTAACTTTTTGAGTTTATTTGAGTTGTTTATGGAAGAAAAGATTATAGATGCTATTCTTAGCAGAAGTGAGAATAAATTTATAACTATTGCAGATCTTCATGAGCTTATTAAGACTCTAAGAGTAGAAATCTCATATATTCCTAATATGAATCATGGAAGTATTATGCCTATACCTATGGAAGAAATTTAGAGTCTACAGCAAGAAGTTGTATAATTAAAAGAAGTAAGTAGATTGACCTTGCAACCAAATTCATAGAGTCTTGCTTCTACAAATATGACGGGCATAAGAATTAATATACTTAAGAAGTTTGATAGAATAAGATCAAAATTTCAAGGATTTTTACAAAAAATCAAGCTCTATCTAAGATTGTATTTTTTTCAATATCCAAATAGATTTACTCAAGTCAAATTTATAGAAAGTGCTCTCTCTTAATTAGCACCTTTAATGGAAAAAGATTTGCGACTCTTTTATGATTTGAATTCATTCCTAGAAGTTTTTATGGCAATATTTGAAGAAAGTCATCAAGAAAGAATAGCAGAGACTAATCTCTTATCTTTATGGCAAAGATCATGGTCAACTACCATATATGCTACTGAATTCCAAAACCTTACTTGTAATATGGACTTAAATGACAAAATCCTCTGTAGAATAAGTAGTTATTTTTAGAATGTAGATACCTAGTGTATAATGTAAATAGAGATAGATAACTGGTGAAAAGGTGGTTCAGCAGGTAGAATAGATGAATAGTCAGAAAAAATAGTTATCATCTATAGTATAGGAGTTGGTATCTCGAGGTAGTAGAAGGAGGATGGGAGAGGGGAAGAAAAGGCCAGACTGCGATAGTACTGAGTCAGGGATAAGCTTGGTGCTATCTCTTCTTCTTAGTTTTCTTGTTTCTTTTGTGTTAGTGTTGATTCTAGTAAAAAGAATCGATTTAATGAATTAATATTTGATTTACAAAGTTGTTTATGGATCACTATTTATGAATTGTTGTGAAAGATTGAGGACGTATGAAAGTTTCCAGTCACTGTTTATCGCAAGGTTGTAAGTTCAGTGGAGAAGAATTGTAATCGAAGGAATTGTCTTGATCAGATTTTGCGGATTGGAAGTTGTTCATTCCAAGGTTTGGAATATGCTTGTGTGTTCATGAATTACATAGGGTACTAAAAATGTTGTCATAGATGTTATTGTATTGATATGAGAGAGTGGACAGTAGGAGGAAAAGTTAAGTGTTCTTCGGTATGGTAAGCATTCAGCAGTAGCGGTTAATTGCATGACCTTAACAATTGGAGCTCATATACATGGTCTTTCCTTGTGTTCGAATCTCCTTATATGGGTTTATTCTGGGAGGTTTCTTCCGGAATAAATAAAACGATAACCACATTTTGACACTGCTGCCGGGGATTGACAACATTATTGAGTGTTAGGAATTAATTGTCGAAGCAGTAAAGGAGATTAGGAAGCAAACTCAATAAAAATAATAAAAGAGTGTAGTTATTAAGAATGAGAATTTAACAACAAAGAGAATAAAGCAATCAAAAGAAAGAATAGAGCAATCATAAGCAAGAAATTTGTTGCATAATGAGCGAGATTAAAAATTAAAAAAGAAGCATCGATAAAGTTGGATTAAGCCATGGTTGCATACCTGTCGGCATATTCGATCGTACTCAGAAGACGATCGACCTCTAATATTTCAGAAGTACATACCGTTAAAGAAATTACCAAGAGCACTCGCGGGGAGTGATGCTAATAGTCCACCATACCTCTCGAAGCCGTTAACGGAAAACGAGGAAGGCACAGAGGAATTAGGTACCTCACTAGGTATTTTCTCAATTGGAAATACGTCCGATTCTAGCATGACTAGTTGTGAAGATCGGCATAAATCACTTGCCAATAAAGACCAATTCAGAGTATATCAAAACCTATCGTTTTCACTTCATATTCAACCAGTAAAATTATTTGGAGATAATAATAGTCAATCAAGAAGGCTTAGAAGTCCAAAAAAGACTTTTATGGGAGAAAATTTTTATTTTAATAAGAAATTGAGTGAAACACCGATATCTTTAATGACGTTTGGAGGACCAGCAGTTTCGATTGCAGTTCAAATGGATGCAGTGGATAATCGAATGACTAGCGTCACACCATTACCTACTTTTTGGGGTTTGCCAAGTGCGGATCCAGATTAACATTTGTCTCAATTCTTAATGGCATGTGTAGCCAATAATGGAAGAATAGAAGACATTTGGCTGAGATGGCTGCCAACGACATTGAAAGATACAGCGTTTGAGTGGTATAACGTCCAAATTGTGGGACAATTTATCAATTGGGAGGCATTGAAAAATATATTTTTAGCCCATTTTCGACCAATTAGTTTTGAAGAATGTCTTAGAGAAAAATTAATGAACAGTAGAATAGTACCAGGGGAAGCAGTACAGTCATATTATAGTCGTTTAGCGGATATACTTTGAAAATGGCCAAATAACCAAATGATGGAATCGTTTGTATTGTCCATATTGGTTAATGGACTACATCCACTAGAATTGAAGATGTTTGTAAAGGAGGTCCAATCAGCCACCATTGCATCATTTCTTGAGCGAACAAAAGTATAAGAGGAATGTCACTATGACCAGAACTTAACAGTTGGAGCCACGATGATTCCATCTCAAGGAGGTTATCAAATGACAAATTGGAATGACGCATTGGAAAATTATCTAGGAAGGAATGAGTATGGTACAATTCCACAGGGAATAGTAGATGTCGTTCCATTGCAAGCTGTGCCACCATCATCATCACATTCGTATGTACCTTATTCTGTGTATCAAAAATTAATACCTACAAAAGAATTGTCAAATGCATTGATATCAAGGAATACCAATGAGTCATTGCTATTAACATTGATGAAAAAAATGGATGAATTGGCTGTGAATCTGGCCAAGGATAAAGAAAAAAGGCATAAACCAACCAATATGTATCCTAATGTCTGGTGCAACAATTGTAAGGGATAAGGTCATTTAGTTACAGAATGTCCTTCACCACCTCAAATGACTATACAATGTACCTTTTGTGGGGGCAAGTATATTACCACCAACTATTGGAATTTACGGAAGCAACAACAACTTAGTAACCAAATAATGACTCAACCAACTTCATGGAATGTCAATCAAGTACAAACGAATAATAGGTTTGGTTGGAATGAAAATCGAGCGAATAAACAAAATAGGAATTATTCTAATTTCCTCAACTCTGAATTTCATCAAAAAGGTGTATCCAATACTCACAGATTGGCGATGAATCAACCAGGATACCATTAATATCCATCCATGTCAAAGCCAATGCCAGACTCTATAGTAACAATGGATCAACCAGGATACCATCAATATCCACCCATGTCGAAGTCAATGCCAGACTCTATAGTAACAATGGATCAACCAGGATCCTTTACTCATCTGACATGGAACAAACTTAGCTGTTATATACTAATAGAGACACCTATTATCCTTGAAGGAGTTGGCAAGAGACCACTTTGTTGCTATCATTGCAGACAAATCAGATATTATACAAGTGAATGTCCTAATCCAAGGGCCAATAATGACTATGCTCCAATATGTGGAAATTGTAAGCAGTCTGGTCACACTTATCAGCAAAGTAATGCGCCCTTTAATTATAATAACCGGGACCAGCAAATGCAAACAAGCCAACCGATAGAGGACAAAGGCCCTATTCAATGAGACTCACCAGTACATCATGTCAAGGTAGTAAACGCAGTGCTTACCAAAGGCCAACAAAAAGACAAGAATCCAATTCAGGACCTGGATGAATCAATCGCAGGAGAGCAAGTAGCGCCGTCCATAGAGCTAAACGAACCAATATCAATATTGGGACGTATCCCAATATTGAGACCTCAACAGACTGAGGAACCCAATTCGGTCCCACATGCTAATTTACCAGGACCATCAAGATCGATCCTAACTGACCAAGTATCAATATTTGTATAGCCCAATAAAAGATCGTACACATTAAAGGAACCTTTAGTAGTAGAAAAATTGGTGAAGTTATCAACGGCAATCCCAATCGCCAAGAAGGAATTGCTGTCGAATGGAGTAAAATCGAAACCAATGAAATGTAAAAGAGCATTGGAAATTACTCTCAATATGGAATCCTATGACATTCTGAAGGATTTGGATGTTATTCAGCCTTCAATTACAATGAAGCAACTTTTGGCTATAGCATCGGAATATCGATTTACATTGAATTCAGCGTTAATACGACAAAGATCTCGTACTAAAGAAATTCATGAAGTTAGCTTAAACCCAGATCCGGGAGCACCAACAATCGATGTATCAATCGATGGTATTTTAATTCCAGAGGTACAAGTCGATGGTGGCTCCAATGTGAATTTAATGAACGTGGATACAATGGAGGACTTGGATCTAAAGCAATTGCTACCTATGACATTGGTCTTGCAAATGACAGATCATAGCCGGATAAAGCCAATAGAAATCTTACGAAATATTGCCACTGTAATCGCGAGATTGACATACAAAATTGATTATATTGTATTCTGATTATAGAGTTCTACATTATCGTATCCCATTTTATTGGGCAGATCTTAGCTTTATCAAGCCAAAGCTAAAAATGATTGGGACCGAGGCACATTGACAATTGGAAAAGGTCGAGACCAGATTGTTCTACAGATGTACCCGGTACAATATCATGGAAAATCTCAATTGCCAAAATCAGAATTTACATTGGACAACGAGAGTCAATCAATTGAGGCAGATGACGATGCTATAGGTTCATCGTAATTTGGGACAGGACAAAACACTTCAACAGTAAAGGCAGGAGTCTACCAATGTGGAAGTCTTGGCGAATATTTACTACATTAGGAGGATGCGACTAACTTGGATCATGTTATTGCCGAATTGATAAATAATTCAGCAGTCAATAGAGTCAGCACATTGGAACCATATTTGAGTGATTCCCATATGTCGGATAATACAAGATATTCAAATCAGGAGAAGACAATTAAATCAAAGGTTGTAGAAGACCTTCTGTGTCAATCTATTAACTTGGACACCAACAAAATGCCATAGCTAATTAAAACATATGTCGGTATTATCGGTATAGAATTGGATGCTTGGAAACAATTTTTTGTCTATCACAAATCTACCTTTGTGTGGTCGTATGCGGATTTGAAAGGGATTCCAATTAACGTGTGTAAGCACCAGATTATTCTGGAGGAGGGTGTTATGCCAGTTCGTCAAAGACAACACCGGCTTAATCCAAAATATTCCCTTTTAGTGAAAGAAGAATTGGATAAACTTCTCGACATGGATTTTATTTATCCTATTCCACATAATGCATGGATGTCACCAATCGTGATGGTACCGAAGAAGAATGGAAAAATCAGGATATGTCAAGATTTTCGATAGTTAAATGCGGCTACTAAGAAGGACTATTTTTCGTTACCATTTACAGATATTATTTTGGATGCAGTGGGCGGACATGAATGTTCCTCATTTTTGGACGAATTTTTGGGGGTATAATCAAATTAAAATTCCCAAAAGAAGACCAGTTGAAGACTACGTTTACCACAGATTGGGGCACATTCGCCTATAAAGTAATGCCATTTGGGTTATGTAATGCCCCAGCTACTTTTCAACGGGTAATGACACAAGCATTTTAAGATTACCTACGATTATCAATGGAGATATTTCTGGACGATTTTTGCACCTTTAGCACAACGACTGAATATCTAGCATGCTTGGATAACTGTTTGAATCAATGCGACAAATATGGGATATCTCTAAATTTGAAAAAGTGTCAATTTGGCATACCATCAGGAAAGCTATTGGAACACATTGTCTCTATTGAAGGTATCGCTATGCACCCTGATAAAGTTACTCGAATATTGGATTTACCAAAGCCAGATACGGTGTCGGCCATATGCGATTTCATCGACCATGTCAGCTACTATCAACATTTTATTGAATCCTTTGTAGTTATCTATCAATCGTTAACCCACTTGTTAAAAAAACCTCCATTAGGCGGATCTAACCCAATATGGATTGAAGACTGTACTTTCGCATTCGACGAATTGAAACGGAAATTGGTACTGCCCCAATTCTTGTAACACCTTGTTAGACAAAACCATTTCATATCTATGTGGATGCATTCAATATTGCTATTGGATCCATTCTCAGTCAAAAGGATGAAAAAAGATTAGATCATTCCATATATTATGCAAGCCGACAATTCGTTGCTGCAGAACAAAATTATAATACTACTAAGTGAGAGGCCCTCGGAATGATCTACTCTTAACAGAAATTCTACCACTATCTACTTGGATACTCATTTGTGTTCCACATTGATCATGATGCGCTTAAGTACATGATAAATAAACCTCAATTGAGCGGACAAATTGCTCGATGGATGTTACTTCTCCGGGAATTCAACTTTACGATTAACGTTTGACCCAGCAAGAAACATGCCAATGCGGATCACTTATCCCATTTATCTAATATACTGGGTAAGGAGCTAATAAACGATGTTATTTTGGACGCAGAACTATTCGTTATGGATATCATTACACCCGAATATGGTGAATTGATCCAATATCTAACGTTTCAGACTTTTTCCATTTCTTATAATGAAAAATTAAAGAAGCATCTGATTTTAAAAAGTACACCATATACCATGATTGGAGATGCCTTGTACAAACAAGGGCAGGATGGAATTTTACGCCGTTGCATCTTTCAAAGTGAAGTTCGTACAATTTTGGAAGGATGTCATTTGGATAGTTGTGGTGGACATTTCGGGGAGACAGTACTGCTCGTAAGGCTTTAATAGCTGGTTATTGGTGGCCCACAATATTTTCTGATGCACACCAATTTGTTTGTCGTTGTGATCCCTGTCAAAGAATTGATCGACCCACGGGTACTTCAGCGATGCCGTTAGTACCAATCTTGGCACAGACACCAATTGAGAAATAGGAAATTGATTTTGTTGGATCCATTGCACCAGCATCGAGACATGGATAAAAGCGATATATTCTAATAGCCATGGACTACGTAACCAAATGGGCAGAGGCCATGGCAACAAAAACTGATAATGTCAATACCGTAGCAATATTTTTATATGAGAATATTATCACTCATTATCGTATTACATGCTTTCCTGCTTGAGAACGCGTCGGGCGTCTAGCTGTAGAAGGTAGTATGGAGATTCGCTAATATTCAAGCAGTCTATCGGTTTTTGATTGTTGGAATATAAACAACTACAAGAATATATCGTAAATCTATACGAATGTCCTTCGACTGCTCACCAAAATCCTTTTTGCTCCAGCCGATAGATCTCTAGATGTTACAGAGAACCCTGAACAATCCAATCTGTTAATCTTCGATACCGCTTTATACTCACGACCTTGTATCCACTGACTGTCTTGTTAGATTAATCCAAAAAAATTTATTCACTCTACATACTCAATCCTATAGATACCCTTTTAATCCTTCAATCACAAACATAACTTCGATTTCACAAAACAGTCAAGAGTAATCACACCCACTTCATTAAAATCCCGATTCACTAATACAATACTGACTTCAGCAACGATTGCCTCCGTCTTCCCAAAACCCGATTAAGAAAAAAAAAATCCCAATTCTCTGTCTTCTCCTCCTCCCTCCCCCCCCGAAGCATGAAGCCAGCCCTCTCCTCCTTAAAATCCTTATTTTCTCCTCTTCATTTCTTAACCTATCCTCTCCTTTAACCCTAATTCTCCCCTCTTTCAAATCCTAGCCTCTAAATTTCTTCAATCTTCCATCTTGGATCCAGCATTCGCTTCGCCGTTAGAGCTTTCTCTTCCATTTTTTGCCTTTTAAAATATTCTTTTTCTAGAAACAACGTTCATTGAAACGGCACAAGGAATAGGATAACCTGAAACGAAATCGAAACTCCTATAATCGGGACCACATTGAGTCGCCAGACCAATTCAGGTCTCATATTGGCTAAGAGGCACGTAATAAGACCTGGATGTTCTCGTAACTGGGTCAAATTGGTCCTTTGCATCAGATTGGCTAAGAGGCTTGTAGTAAGACCTGGATGTTCCCGTAACTGTGTCAAATTGGTCCTTTGTGTCAGGCTCTCTTAGTTATCGATTTAGTCCTTTCGATTCTGTTGACTCCGACTATTGGACTCGAATAGAGCATTTTGTTACTAGTAAGTGTGCCTTGACCGACTATGACGGGGTGTCTGAACTGGCCTCTGAATATTGGCACTAGAATCAATCGTTGCTCCCAATATTCGAGGTAACTGAACATTAATAAAAGTCCCCTTTCTTTATATTTTCACGGTATACTCATATTACAACATCACATCCACCCCCTCTGAACCTATGCATCCTCCGATATGCACCAATTTACCCAATTGCTATTTGATTTATAATATATTCTCTACGTCTTTGTCCAGTTCGTCTTTGTCACCTTCATTATCCAAATCACATTCATCTTCTTGCTGCGTGCTTAACTTGCATAATTCTCCTTCAATATTATATAATCTCTTTTCTTTCTTTTCTTTTAAAATCATCAACTTTCTTATACATAATATTTCCATTCTCCAAAATACCAATAAAACTCGCATCAAAGGCACCTTCATCTCGCAAGAGTACCTCCTCTTTTGTACCTCCATAATCTTGCTTTACAGTGGTACCTCCCCAAAATCCTTAAATCCTTCAACAATCTTTGGCAATGGTTTCTCCTTCAACATATCTCGATTCCGTTCATGGTTAGGAGGTACTGTTAGAAATTGTATAGTTTTCCTTCCATCTTTGCTTCGTACCCTTGCATAAGCAGAACCATCGTGAAGAACTTTTGTTTCCATTCGTGTTGCCATAATATAAGATTGTCCTAAAATCAACTGATAAGTCGTTGTATCTTCAACAAAGAAATGTTGCTCCGTCGCAACATCCCCAATCCGAATTTTGACATCTGGACAAGCTCTATGTAATTCGCCTCGTGTGTTATTAGCTGCTCGTATTACCCATCTATGTTCCATATCAATTGGCCATTTTTGCTTCTTATAAAGATCTTTAGACATAAGATTTATTTCAGAACCATGGTCGACTAAAGCAACAATTGGTTCTTCTATATCTCCTACTTTCACCAATACCTCAATCGTTACCCTTGTCCAATGCTTTCGAATATAATGGCTCAAAGTTTCCATTTCCTTATCACTATAATCTTCAAAACGTACTAGTTAATTATACCCATTCTTTTCATTTGTTGGTTGTTTGTAACCAATATCAACCTCTTCTTCATCTTTATATATTTTTGCATCAATAGCATGACTCATTCTAGTTTTGCCTATTAATTGCCTCTTTCGCTTAATGCTGTCAATGATAACATCATGAAACTCCTTCTTTGCAATTCCCAAAACTTCTTTCAATGTGAATTCCACCTTAGCGTTTAATATACGTTCTTCCAACACCCCTTTTAAATTTGTTGCCGCTTCAATGTCAGAAAGTAGCTTATAAGCAATTGATTTGCCCTTATCTTTTGTCTCCCTTGTTTTTTCTTCCAATGATGCTGAGGTATCTTTTACAAGTAATTCTTGTGAAGCTGCCTTCCGAGCCTTGTCTCCTTGAGTTTGCCTCTTAGAAGAATTTCCTTCTCTAGTATTATCAAAATTTTCTCATCTCTTTTCTTCCATCAAAGCTTCATGTTGGCTCTTAGCAATATATGTATGAACTAAAAGAGACTCAACAGGATCCTCCCAACTTGTTGTACCTCGTATTGTAGCTGCAGTCCTCAATAACGCTTCTCGAGGTGATTTCCCTTCTTGTATTGTAGAAATGGCAAAAGCCCAAAACTCACTAGTTTTCGTACTTCTACCAAGGTCATCATCTACTCTAGCACCATAACTTGCACTTTCTCGTGCTGTTGTTTCATGCTCTTTTAAGTAATCTTGAACCAATGCTCTCATTCCTCCCTTGCCAAAATTGGTTTGAAGAAGATCCTCCCTATCTTTTAATGCTATCTTCCCATCTTTCCAGCAAATAATTCCTTGCCATATCATATTATTAAATTCATTGCAATCTTTCCTAGTGTGTGAAGCGTCATCACATCAAATGCATCTTTGTACATATCCTTGTTTTGAAACATTCTTCAAATTTTTTGTAGAAGTATTCTCTTCAAGTCTTGCCAATTTGATTTGAAGATCTCACATTCCTCATATAATTTCTTCCATCTCCATATCTGCTTTCTTTGATAAGGATGTCGAAGGTTGAACTATAGGCATTATTGGTGGTGTTGTACGTACTGGAGCTTTGGGTGCTTGTACTATTTTCGGAATATTGCTCCTATCCTTCCTCCTTTCTCTTTTTGTAAGCAACCCCACCACATCTTCAATGTTCTTCTACTTTGTTGTCAATCCTTCATCTTCTTCTTTGTCTTCAAGAAGGAGTTCTAATTTCCCTTGCAATTCTCTATCAGCAGCTTGAAGAAATAGATCAACTTTGTTTGGCTCCAATGTCAATTTTTCTACCTTCGACAATTGACAATACTGCCTCTCAAATTCCCTTAGTAGCTCTGTTGCTTGCAAATTCTTATTAAGCCGTTCAATCCATTCCAGAAATAGCTTCTTAGTAATGCGATCAGCATCTTTCAAGAAATATTTGTCTTTCAATGCATGTGAAAAAATCTCCCATGAATTCTCATAACGATCCGTAATCGATGTAATATAGTCTCTTATCTCCGGTATCATGGCAAGTCCAAATAATTCAACCATTTTCTTCTCAAAAATCCGATTTAATTCCATTTCACGAACATAACATCTTAAATACCTTGAAATATTCCTTCCATCAAATTGATCAATTTTATTGACCATTGCTTGCAATGCTTTGGTTGCCAAAGCTTCCTTTCGATCATTGCTTTGCTGTTGCTGCATTGATAATGAGAAGGCTTGAAATATACTAGCAATAGACGGATCCATGTCCATACCTTGTCCTTTAGAAGAACCCCCACCAGAAATTCCTCCCAAAGATCCTTCAAAATTTTTATTTTCGTTCTCCATAAAAATAAAAATAAAATCAAACGAAATCCAATACCTTCCATCTCAAGCTTTCATGTCAAGTTCAACAATTTATGTCGTATTACGTGCTTTCTTGCTCAAGAACGCATCGGACGTCTGGCTGTAGAAAGTAGTATGGAGATTCGTTAATATTCAAGTAGTCTATCGGTTTTTGATTGTTGGAATATAAACGACTACAAGAATATATAATAAATCTATACGGATGTCCTTCGACTGCTCGCCAAAATCCTTTTTACTCCAGCCGATAGGTCTCTAGACGTTACAAAGAACTCCGAACAACTCAATCTACTAATCTCCGATATCGCTTTATAGTCACGACCTTGTATCTACTGACTGTCTTGTTAGATTAACCCAAAAAAATTTATTCACTCTACATACTCAATCCTATAGACATCCTTTTAATCCTTCAATCACACACATAACTTCGATTTCACAAAACAGTCGAGAGTAATCACACCCACTTCATTAAAACCCCGATTCACCAGTACAATACTAACTTCAGCATCGATTGCCTCCATCTTCCCAAAACCCTATGAAGAAAAAAAAAACCCCAATTCTCTGTCTTTTCTCCCCCCTTCCCCCCCCCCCCCCCACGAAGCATGAAGCTAGCTCTCTCCCCCTTAAAATCCTTATTTTCTCCTCTTCATTTCTTAACCTATCCTCCCCTTTAATCCTAATTCTCCGCTCTTTCAAACCCTAGCCTTTGAATTTTTTCAATCTTCTGTCTTGGATCTGGCATTGGCTCCACCGTCAGAGCTTTCTCCTCTATTTTTTGCCTTTTAAAATATTCTTTTTCTAAAAACAACGTTCTCTGAAACGACACAAAGAATAGGACAACCTGAAACGGAATCAAAATCCCCGTAATCGGGACCACATTGAGTCGCCTGACCAATTCAGGTCTCATATTGGCTAAGAGGTGCGTATTAAGACCTGGATGTTTTCGTAACTGGGTCAAATTGGTCCTTTGCATCAGATTGGCTAAGAGGCTTGTAGTAAGACCTGGATGTTCCCGTAACTGTGTCAAATTGGTCCTTCGCGTCAGGCTCGCTCAGTCATCGATTTAGTCCTTTCGATTCTGTTGACTCCCACTATTGGACTCGAACGAAGCATTTCGTTACTGGTAAGTGTGCCCTGACCGACTGTGACGGGGTGTCTGAACTGGCCTCTGAATATTGGCACTGGAATCAATCGTTGCTCCCAATATTCGAGGTAATTGAATATTAATAAAAGTCCCCTTTCTTTATATTTTCACGGTATACTCATGTTACAACACGACATCATTTTGGCTGTCCAAAAGAATTGATTAGTGATCGCGACACACATTTTTTTAATGCCACAATTGAAGTATTAACAGCGAAGTATGAGATCAAGCACCGCAAAACTACACCTTATCATCCACGAGCCAATGGGCAGACCAAAAAGACAAACGGTATCCTATGTAAGATCTTAACAAAGACTATTTCAAGAACGGGAACCAATTGGGACACTAAATTATTTGCAGCTTTATAGGCGCACCATACTACGTATAAAGTAACTACCAATTCTACCCCATTTCAATTGATATATGGTCAGGAGGCAATTCTATCAATTGAATTGGAAGACCAAAGTTTACGAATTGCTTTGGATGAACGTCTGGGAGATAGAGATTTTCTTCAATATAGGATAGTCCAATTGGAGAAATTGGATGAAGCTAGGGCTACAGCTCTCTTGATCATGGAAGCTATACAATGTCGCAGAAAGAGTTATTATGACAGTAAGTTACGACCAAAATATTTTATGCCCAATGATCTGGTGCTACTTTATGATAGCTGCTTTAACAACTTTTGTGGTAAATTTCAAGTACGATGGCATGGGCCATATCGAGTGGTGGAAGGTTTCCCTAATGGTTCCGTTCAATTGGAAGATTTTCTGGGAATCCACTTCACAACATGTTGTCGTGATGTAACACGGATAACAAGTGAAAGGGTGAAAAAAAAAAAAAAAAAAAAAAAAAAAAAAGTCATGTTTGAGGATCTCACTTCAAAAATATTATAGCAAATTATCTTGGAAAAATAGATATTAGTCAAAGGATAGAAAAATTAAAGATGCTAATGCTGCCTTTTTGCAAATTATGCTTCTATTTACTTTGTAAGGCCATAAATAAGACAAAACAAGGTAAATTAGAAAAATAAAGGATATAGGCATATGTAGAGAGGAGTTAGGAGTGCAAATTAGCAAAAATTACCTCAAGAAGACGAAAGTTGATACCCGAAGAGGACCGGTTATGAACCTGGATCGAAATCAGACCCTGAGGCACAAAACCGCGCTCTGACGGCGATTCAAGGACTCTTTGGCAGATCGGAGAGTGGGGTTTGATAGAAGATTGAATAGGGTTTCTATAGGTGTTGGTTTTGGGTGATTTGGATTTGTATTGACTTTGTAATAGCTTTGCAAAGTCAAGGTTTGTTTCGGATGACTTGGATTTTATGAAATAAAATAGGGTTTCCATTTTGGGTGATTTCAAGAGGTTTGTAATAGATCTACGGGCGAAATTTTGTGGGTTTATGGTTATAGTTGTTTTTAATATGTGTCGTGAATTTGAGCTTGATCTAACGGTTGAATTGAGGGATATTGAGGTTTAAGTGGGTCAAGGTCTTAGAAAGTAGAATTTTAGGTGCAACGGGGATTTTTGAGATTTCTTGCAATCTATTAGTTGGATTGGAGTGAAACTTATGTGAGAGGATATTAGAATTGTTTTTCTATGTGTATGAGAATTTCGAGATCAATTGAAAGGTGAAAAAGAGAGATATTGGCTCTGGAAGATTGGCATTAAGATTGGAGAAGGAGGCCGGCCAATACCCGAGCACATTTTTAAAGTTATCGTAAATTTGGTATCTCCGATCCTTATCAAATTTTTTGTTTTTGTTCTTAACTTATTTTTTTAGAAGTATGAAAATTTTTAGTTTAATATCAATGGTTTATTCATTAGTTATTGAGGTTTACATCTGTTGTAGGAATTATTAGGATTTGATTAGGATTTGGTTTGGGATTTAGGATTTGAATTAGGGTTTGGTTTAGGGTTTGGTTTAGGGTTTAGGGTTTGGATTAGGGTTTAGTTTAGGGTTTAGGATTTGGATAGGATTTGGTTTAGGATTTAGGATTTGGATTAGAATTTGGTTAGGTATTAAGGTTTGATTAGGGTTTGGTTTAGGATTTAGGATTTGGATTAGGATTTGGTTAGGGATTAATATTTGATTAGGATTTGATTTAGGGTTTAGTATTTGGTATAGGGTTTAGGGTTTAGGGTTTGGATTAAGATTTGGTTTAGGATTTAGGATTTGGATAGGATTTGGTTTCAAGTTTAGGGTTTGGAATAGGATTTGGTTTAGGGTTTAGGATTTGGATTAGGATTTGATTAGGGATTAAGGTTTGATTTAGGATTTAGGATTTGTCTAGGATTTGATTAAGGTTGATTTAGGATTAGGATTTGGTTAGAATTTAAGGTTCTATTAGATTTTTGTTAGGGTTTGACTAAGTTTTTTTTAATATTCTTTTATATTTCTTTAGGATTTCCTTGTGTTTCTTTTATAACTTCAATAAAATTTAATTGAGCTTGCTCAATGTTTGATTATGATTATTAATGTTTAATTATAAATTCTCTATAATCCTATTGGATTATTAGGACCTTTTGTTGTAATTTTCTTTTACCTTCCACAGTCAGGTGCTCGGTGCATTCTCAAACAAGACTTCACATAATACGACAACGTGTTAATGGAAACCAGTTACGTCTGTATTATATGGAAATCCGAGATGGATTTACTCAGTGGAGGTAGGAAGTCTCTGCAATAATGATTATCGACAGGATTGGAAAGGTTGTGATAGTTAAGAAATGATTGATGGTTAGTTTTGGGTACTGAAATTGACTAGTCAGGAACTTAGACATGAGATTAAGGTACACTGGATTAGATGTTCTTGATTCGGACCCCGAGTAAGCAGTTAGGAGTGGGGCACTCATAGAAGGTTTCATTGTTACAAATTTCAGACATTGTGCTTTGAACTGTAAGCTTTACGACAGTAATCAGCAATAGTATTAGCACGAGGAAGTATTGAGAGTTTGATTTTCACAATGTTGATGGAAAAAGTGAAGAAAGCACCGAAATGATCGGAAAGTCACCGCAATGTGAGGTCTAAGTGCGATCTGGGATCACCGTCTCTTGTAGTTATCACCAACATGGAACCGATGAAGTTAGATATATGTTGGTCATTGAAAAGGCAAAAAGATTTTAGAAATACACAATTATTTACGTTTTTGCGAGGATCGGATAAACTACCACTAATTGATATA
This sequence comes from Physcomitrium patens, assembly GCF_059467195.1. Taxonomy (NCBI): domain Eukaryota; kingdom Viridiplantae; phylum Streptophyta; class Bryopsida; order Funariales; family Funariaceae; genus Physcomitrium; species Physcomitrium patens. The sequence goes on from NC_143433.1 coordinate 12,524,076, forward strand.
GAACGAGTGGCAAAATATATAGAAAATTATGATCTAGAGGATGATTTGAGTGTAGTAAGAAGAGTCTTGATTGGGATAGATGAGAATATCTTACACAAGATTTTACATTTACCAACCGGAGAGCTTGAGGTGGGAAGAGACGCGTCAAATGATTTCAAGCCAGGAAGCTACTCCAAAGGAAGGATGTCGTCTCTTAAACGAAATCAAGGATGGAAGGTACAGGAGGCACTTACATCCGAACTTATGGAATAGATGCAGTTTATTTAGAAGCGATTAGCATTGAATTGGCATACTACCTACATGGCAAAGCGATTACTGTTTTTCGCGATAGGAATATTGGAGGGCATGATATTCAATTGGGCAGCTTATGTGGCCACAAAGATATATGTAGAAATAGGAACTAAGTAGAAGAAGGGGAAGTTTGCTTCACTATTATGTTCCAATTATGTAAACTCAGTGATTGAGTATACATTGAAACAAGAATCTCAACTAGTAGTTCCAAGTTCACAAATGGAAACAGTTAGTCCAGGGGTAATGGTGTATGAAGTGGAAGAATCTAGCAAAGCAGCAGAACGGGAAGCAAGACCAATATCTACATCAGAGCGAGTTCTAATTTGGCTGACAATAGAGATGACAACACCAATACCAGTTTCAAGGGAAAGCAACCAATTAGAATTTCAACGGGGTGTAATGGAAGGGTGGAATCTTAAGGAAGTTATATTGGGTCAAATTTTCCAACTGCAACTTACAAAGAATAAGCTTGAAGATGAGGGTAGCTTAAAAAGATAAGTAGAAGCGAGCAAAAAAATAATATTGAAGTAAAATTGTAAATCAGGGAATACGAGTAAGTCATCAAGGTAGAATCAAAATCCAAGATACGAGTGAAACGTGAATTAGATGAGAAAGTAGAAAACTGGTCAAAAAAGAAACAGATGATTCAGCATATCTTGAAAAATCAAAGGCAAGAATTACTACAAACTCACAAATCATATAGATTGGAACAGGAGAAGATGAACACTCAGTTGAAGATGGAATGAGAGAAGAAGGAGGCATTGGAGCTTGAAAAGAAACAATTGGATGACTAATATTGAAATAATACGGATGAACTACAGGCAAAAATTATTGTTTTGAAAGAAACAATAATGAAATTGGAGAGTGATTTAGTCAAAATTGGTCAGTCACAGATATTTATCTTAACGGGAGTAAGAATTGGAAAATTGGAGGAGAAATTGCAATAGCAGCAGCAACAACTGGAAGTTAAAGATGCCAGAATCCTCCAATTGAAAGCTCAGATTCGAGAATTGAGAGCATATAATGAAGATTTAACAGCTCAATTAAGGATAAAGACTCAAGACGAGTCGGAGGAAGAAGATATAGTATTGGAACAAGACCAAATGGAGCCAGCGCCAAAAATCGAAGAGATTGAACAATCCAATAAAAAAAAAAAAAAAAAAAAAGATTGATTTTTGTTTATCAATACTGTGTTTGCGGAGACGCTACATAGTTAGGAGTGGGGCTATGTAGAATAAGTAGTTATTTTTAGAATGTAGATACCTAGTGTATAATATAAACATGGATAGATAATTACTGAAAAGGTAGTTCAGCAGATAGAATGGATGAATAGTCAAGAAAAGTAGTTATCATCTGTAGTATAGGAGTTGGTATCTTGGGATAGTATAAAGAGGATGGGAGAGGGGAAGAAAAGGCTGGATTGCGATAGTATTGAGCCAGGGATAAGCTTGGTGCTATCTCTTCTTCTTAGTTTTGTTGTTTCTTTTGTGTTAGTATTGATTCTAGTGAAAAGAATCGATTTAATGAATTAATGTTTGATTTATGAAGTTGTTTATGGATCACTGTTTATAAATTGTTGTAAAAGATTGAAGACGTATGGAAGTTTCTAGTCACTGTTTATCGCAAGGTTGTAAGTTCAGTGGAGAGGAATTGTAATCAAAGGAATTATCTTGATCAGATTTTGTGGATTAAAAGTTATTCGTTCTAGGGTTTGGGATATGCTTGTGTATTTGTGAATTATACAAGGTACTGAAATCGTTGTCATGGATGTTATTGTATTGATATGAGAGAGTGGACAGTATGAGGAAAAGTTAAGTATTCTTCGATATGGTAAGCATTCAGCAATAGCAGTTAATTGCGTGATCCTAACAATTGGAGCTCATATACATGGTCTTTCCTTGTATTCAAATCTCCATATATGGGTTTATTTTGGGAGGTTTTTTCTGGAATAAGTAAAATGATAACCACACCCTCATCAATCAATTTTGATATGGATTGAAGGATAATGTCAAAGATTTGTTATTGACAATACTAAAGACAAAATCTTTAGAATAATTTATTACTTAAGCCATTACATATGATATTTGATTATTTAAAAGACTTGAAGAATAAAGATTTGGCTAAAAAAGAACAAATCAAATAATGATGGCAACTCCCAAGTTTTCAAAAATATATTTATCGAGGCTAGAACCAATGCAAATTGATATGGTATGTTTTGAACTCCTCAAAGAATAGAAAAAGACTCAATAATATCAAGAAAACTTATACTTATATTATAGAGAAAATAAATACACTGCTCAATATTATCCAAAGAAACAATGCAACTACAAAATGAGAAGTATGGTTGCTAAAGAAGACAATTTTTCAAAAAATGAATTGCTCCAACTACAATAGGAACCATGCAACTGGAATCATGTGCAAAATCTAGTAAAGGTCTTATTCTTTCTTCTAATCCTTTACCTTGTTTTATAATAGAAGTCTATTTAGGACCAAAAAATCACAAAGTCTTAGCCTTATTGGATTTAGGAGCCTCAATTTATTTTATAGATGAAGATTTTATTAAAAAATAAGATATATTCTTAGTTAAGAAAATCAAACATGTATATGTAGAAGTAACAGATGAAGATTTTGTCAAAAAATATGATATATTCTTAGTTAAGAAAATCAAACATGTATATGTAGAAGTAATAGATGGACATTCATTGTCTTTTGAGGATGTTATACATGAAATTATTCTTGTAAAAGTAGCAACTAATAGTGACAATAATTTAATAATATTTAATATAATTAAATCTCATTCTAATCTAATTATTTTAGGATTATTGTGGTTATAAAGATATAATCCTTAAGTAGATTGGATTTCTTGCAATCTTGATTTTTTCCATAGTTTAGCCCAAGGTCCTGCTAGGCAAGTAGAAATCTATATTACATATCCTAGTACATCCAAACCATTATTAGTAGGTGTGAGAGCTTTCATATATGTCACAAATGAAAGGCCAACTTTTGCTATATATGCCATGCCTATTGCTAATAGTGAAAAGATAACAAGTAGTATTTCTAGCCAACATGAAGATTTTCAGGTTATTTTTGAAAAAAAGAATGTAGATATTCTTTCAAAGCATCATCCTTGTGATTGTACCATCAATCTTGAAGAAAAAAATCAACCACCATTTGGACCAATCTATAGCCTATTACAAAATAAATTGGCTACATTCAAAGTATACATTGATAAAATCTTGGCTAAAACTTTATATGCCATTCTAAATTTCCAGCTAGAACTCCTATCTTATTTGTAAAGAAAAAAGATGAATCTCTACAGATGAATGTGGATTATTGAGGACTTAATAAGATCACCATGAAGAATAGGTATCCTATACCTTTGATTTTAAGACTTCTTGATCAATTAAATTAAACAAAGATTTATACAAAAATAGATCTATAAAGAATATATAACTTGATCCACATCAAAAAAAAGAGATGAATGGAAGATTAATTTTCAAACTAGATATAGACATTTTGGATATAATTTCATGTCTTTTAGACTCACAAATGTATCAATTATTTTTTAAAATTTAATGAATGATGTCCTTTATGAATTTCTTGATGATTTTTTTGTTTGTTATCTAAACAACATTTTGATCTATTCCAAGAACACAAAATAGTATGAAGTTCATATTCATCATGTGTTACAAAAATTAAGAGATACAAAATTATATGCAAAGGTAGAGTATATATTCTACACTACTTAAGTTGATTTTTTGAGGTACATCATTTCTAATGCAGGTCTTATGATGGATCCAAAGTAAGTTGAAATTATCATAGATTGAAAGATCTCAAGAAAAATAAGAGATGTATAATATTTTTTGGGCTTTGCCAATTATTACTAAATCTTTATTAAGAAATTTTTTCAAGTTGTAGCTCCACTTACATGTTTGACTTGTAAAGACAAACTTTAATGGAATAAAGAAATTAAAGAATTATTTGTTGCTTTGAAGAAGAAATTTACTTCTATACCAACTTTGTATCACATTGACTATTTTAAGGCATTTTTTATAGAAAAAGATGCATCAGAATTTATCTTGGATGCAATATTATCATAAATGGAAATAGATGACAAATTCAATCTAGTAGCTTTATATTCCAAGAATTTTTTAGCATATGAGATTAATTATAAGATCCATAACAAAGAATTTTTTATAATTATAGATCTATTTTAAGAATGGCATCATTATTTAGAAGGTGCTTTAAGTCTAGTCATAGTATATATATAATATAAGAACTTCAAGTATTTCATTTTGACACATGTTTTGAATCATGGCCAAAGTCATTGGAACATTTCATTATCAAGATTTGATTTCAAGTTCACATATCGACGTGAAAAACAATAAGGTTTATTAGATGCTCTTTCTAGACACTCTTATCTTGTACCAAAAAAAAGAGACGTATCTTTTGATCAACAAAGAACAATCTTCTTGAAGCCACAACATTTTTATCTTCAAGCAATGAAATCAATATTGATTTTTGATTTGACTTTTGTCAAACAAATTCAATTAAGTATGTCCTTTGATCCTATTATTCATGATATCAAGAATCTTTCTTTTAAGTCTCATGATATTTTGAAGTTCAAGTTCAATAACAACTTACTTTATTTGAAAGAATGCCTATATATTCCAAAAGAAGAAGCACATTTACGTATTTTTCAAGCATGTCACAACTTTCCAATTGTAGGATATTTTGGATACAATAAGACTTTAGAGCTTATATCTAAAGATTTTTGGTGGCTGCAAATGTAGAGGGTGGTCAAAGACTTTATCTAGTCATATAATGTTTATTCAAGATCAAAAACTCCTTATCATCAATCCTATGGACTTTTTCAACCATTGCCTATATCTGAACAACTATGGTCTTTTATTTCTATAGATTTTATTACAAATCTTTCAAGTTCAAGTTCATATGATTCTATATTCATAATTATAGATTATTTCACCAAAATGGCAGATTTTGTATCATGTATAAAATCTATTTCAAATGAAGAAATAGCTAAGTTTTTCATTGACAATATCTATCGCTATTATGGATTGTCAAAGGATATTATATTGGATAGAGAGACTCAATATGTATCAAGATTTTAGAAAATCCTATTCAAGATTCTAAAAGTGGATATAAAGCTCTCTTTCTTTTCTCATCTTTAAACTAATAGATAAATAAAATAGGTGAATTAAGTTCTAGAATAGCATTTAAGGTGTACTATCAATTATTATCAAGATGATTAAAAATTTTTTTTGCCATTGGCACAATTTGCATACAATAATTTGGTACATTCTTCTATTTAATAAATACCTTTCTTTATCAATCATGTCTTTCTTCTTCAGCCATATAAGATAATGAATATTTTGGAAAGAAGACAAATGCTACTTCATTCTATAAAAGTAGATAATGATTAAGAGTTTGAGGTGGAAGAAATCTTAGATTCAAAGTCACACCAAAATAGATTAAAATATCTTATTTATTGGTAGAGATATGATATTAGTGAATGCACATAAGAGCCAACAAAGAATCTTGCAAATACAAAAAATAAGATTGAGGCCTTTTATCAATGACATCTATCAAAACCAAGATGAAGAATTACAAGATCGATGAAAGATGATAATTACTCCTTGTAGAACTTGTTCCTAGAAAGGAGGGTAATATTACGGACATATATATTTATCTTAATAGTTACTTATATGATTAAGTAGAAGTAAATAAATATAGATTAATTTCATAAAGTCTTCTAGAAAAGCTTCTTAAAAGCTTCATAGAGGCGGTTTTGATTTCAGATGTGTTTGTAGGTTAGAAACTTGATCAACAAGTTAACCACATGTTGGTATCTTATAGAATAAGTTAATTCTATGTAATAGCTTGTAGAACAAGTTTACTATGTGTTGCATACATAGATAATTTATCTTACAAGTTAAGACATAAGGCTAGCAAAGTCAACACATGTTGGAAGTCCCATAGAATATTGCCACATAGCTTGTAGTTAGAGAGTATATATAGAAGTAAGAGTGAAGCCTTCTTTACTCTTGTTAATGCCTTTCCAATCCTTAGTCTTGTTTCAAGACTTTTTAATCTTTTTGTTTTTGGCAATAGCCATTCTAGTTCAATATTATATCAACTTTGAGTAACTTTATAGTTCTCTTCAGTAACATAAGAGAGTATTGAGGATTTTCTTTCTTCAAGATTCATATCCTTCAGACATAATTAGTTTGTTCCATAAGCTACCAATATGTGGTTAATTTGTTCACCAAGTTTCTAATTTATTGATCAACTATAAATATATATAAATTCAAAGTAACATCTATAAAGCTTCTAAAAAACTTTTTTAGAAGATATTATGAAATAAATCTACTTTTATTTACTTTTAGCCACTTCTACCTAATCATATAGATATTTATCAGAGTATATATATATATATATCTATAATACAAAGTACAATTAGTTGAAAACCTTTAGAAAATTCTAAGTTTAAACCAATCTGTAAATTTTTCTATATAGTAACACTCTAAGAAGTGCCAATTTGTATTCATTAATCAAGAAATTACAATTCAATAGGATAATAGTGCTCAGCTTCTAACAAGCATTTGAAACCTCTAAATTTTGTTCATTTAAACTTAGTTATATTTTCTTCAAATTCTATTCAAATTGTGATAGATTTTAAAATGATGATTCTTTCAAATAATATAGTAACATTATCAAAATTTATCTTGATCTAATAACAACCTCTATTTGGATTGTGGTAAAAGATAAACAATATTCACAAAGAAATTTGGTGCTGTAGCCAACTATTCTTTTCCAAATACACATTTTTCAAGAAACTTCATCAAAAATTCTAGTTGTTGTTGAAGAAAAATTAGAAAGACCCACAATGAAATCAATAATATTATTATTTAAAAAAAACATTGTCTATAATAGTAATCAGTATATTACTTAAATTTATACTTAAATTTTTTGCTATACAAAATAAATAAATCATTATCAATAAATAATTATTCAAATGACATAAAAAATCCATAGGTTTTAGTAATAAAATAAAAAAAAATATAAAAAAGAAGTCTTGAAAATAGTTATATATTAGGTATTCTATTTGGCACTGATTATGCCTCTATAAACATCACTGCAATTTCAAGTCCACAAAGAACTATTGAATGTTACATATTATTTCAATGTTCATTAAAATTTTTTTCTTCATTGTAATCTATAAATTTTCATTCTTTAAATGAGAAAAATAGAGATGATATTAAGCATTAGAATAATAAAAGGGTACAAATTAAATAAAAGACATGATAAGAAGCAATCTTACGTGCACAATGGAAAGAAGAAGTATGAGATTATGATAGAACAAAAGAAAAAAAAAATGATGGAGAAAATTTTTTATGAAAATTGTAATAAAAGAGAGAGATTAGAAGATTGTAATAATATTAAAAATATGGACGTTCAATGCTCCTATTGTAAGATACTCCATTAAATAGATGAGCAAACTATGCCATCAATAATATTAAATTTATGATTTCATACATGTTGTCTTCATAAAAAGATTCAATTTTTGCTTCTTTAAAATCTCATATTATTAATTAGACAACTACTCAATGGATAAGATTAAAAAAATAAGGAGTTTTGAAAGATTATTTGACAATATAATGGTGTACATGTATTTATATTTTTTTAGTGCAAAAATCAATAATACTATCTTATACGGATATAATCTATATAACATTTATATATGTAGAGATTTTTATTATTAAATAAATATTTTTTTATTAAAAAAAGGTATAAAAATAAGATATATGTAATTTTATATTTATGATCTCAATATTAAACATAAAACAAGGATGGTATGTTGTTGTTTGGCATGATTTTTTATTTGAGAATATATTGAATAACTAGCTATAGAAAATTTAGCTTTAATTTATTGGTCAAGTTTCAATAAGTGATATATCCTTATTATAAAAGACAAATAAATAAAATAATATCAAAATATATTCTATTAATAAAATCTTTTTTATATTTAAGAAAATTTATACATAATGCTTTTTAAAGCATCTAGAAATTTCCCAATATTCTTTATGATACCAAATCATAACTATTTGCTGGTAAGTTAGATTTCCAATAAACTCAAAGAAAATTCATAATCTATTTTAAAAAATTCATCTTTATATCATAATTTTTTCATAGCTTTATATTTCCATCTTTCACATATATATATATATATATATATATATATTCTTTCCTCCCTGAAACCCTTTTACTTTATATTAAATTCTCAAATTATAGCAAAATCCTTTCAAATATTTTTCTTCCACAAAAGATTTTTTTTTCCTTGAACTTTAGAAATTCATAACTCTTGATTCAATTGTTTAGCTCTTTTTAAATTTTTAAATAATGTAGAATTTACCTTTTAGCTTTACTACAAAAAAAATGAATTATAAATCTACTATAAATCATTTGATATCTTAGAAATCCTAGCAAGTACTCTAAACTTCAATTACAAGCACCTAAGTACTATTTTTTCTATACCTCAAAAATCAAATTTTTAAATGCCACAATTTTTTTTTATAAAAATTAATAATATAGTAATATATATTTTTAGAAATTTTAAACCAAAATCTTATCAAATTGCTCAAGATATAGCTCAAAACACAATGATTAATAAATCAAGTCACTTACTATCCTTAGATTGTAAGTATTGACTTTAACTTCTAATATCTCCTTTATCCTAGTTTAGAATTTATAAAGCAGTATGTAAAAATTATAGCAAAGAAAGTGCTTTCTCTAATCTTAATTAACAATCTTCATATCTTTTCATACAGGTGCGTTATATCCAAAAAAGTAACAATAGATACAAAATAAATATCTTCACTTTGAGCACCTATATCTCCTTCATAAAAATTCCAAATCACACAAAATTAGTACCAAAACTATAGCCAAAAATCTAAACTTCTTGACTTAAGCCTCTCAAATTCAAATGGTGTGAAAAGAATAATCCTAATTCCTAATAAAACCTCGGATAGCCTCCTTGAAGTCTATTAGGCATGAATTTTGGCCAATAAGAATGGAGACTTTCATCATCCATCTCCATTCATCCATATGATTGGCTCAACTATTATTTTTATATAAAATTCTTTTTTTAATCATTTTTTTTAATAACTTTTGCATAATATGTGTCCTAAATACCAAATAAAAATAATAAAATAAGATTTTAAGAGTAAAAAATGTATAATAAAGGTTCCTCTAAATATATAAAATCTATTATAAATATAAAATCAATCTCAATAATATCTCTTTTAAACTAACTACTTCAAAGTAGTAATTTAATTATATTTTGTAACCAACTAAAATCTAATAACATGGCTCTCACTATATTGTATAATAAGTTATATATTAAATATATATGTACATTATTATTACATGATAGCCAAACCACAACATGATAACATAATGACAATTCATTAATTCAACCAATCTAGGAGTTTCAAGAATTTTTTAAAAAATATCATTTTTCTATTTTTTTATTTTTTTTTATCAATAAGTTCATGAAATATTATCCAAAAAAAATTAAAGATGAGAAAGTAATAATAATATTCATATACATCTTCATTTTACTAAAGATGCCAATAGAAGACGTTATAATCTTCTGACTTCTGATAAGGTTGTAGTTGTTGTGCCGAGGAATGAAACAAAGTCAAAAGAAATGAGAGATATAATTGTTTGATAGAGAAAAAGTTGCATTACAACAAATTTATGAAGGAAATCTTACATACTTATTAATATATGATAATTATTTCTATGTAGAGAATTAAGATGGCATGACCAAATAAGATATAAAGATATGAATGCCAATAAAGATGGAAATAAAAATACGTGAAGTATATGTATTATTCAAATATAATTTTATTCATATTAATTTTTTCCACAATATAATGAATATACAACTATTTTTCAAGATGAAAAGTTGTTATAAGAATTTTTTGTGGATGCTTAAGTAGCAATATAGCATACCTAATTGAAATAATTTAGTATGAATCAAGATAGATTACATGCAAATATATATCAAGGATTGGCAAATATTTTTGAAAATGTATAAAATCAAAAAGTTGACAAAAAAAATTTAGAATAGAAGGTAATGCTTTCATTGTTTCATATTGGAAGTATAAAAAACCTGCTTGAGATTTTTTAAGATTATAAGGCCATTATTCAATACTTTCAACATCCAAATCTATTTGATACAATAATTACAAATTTGTAATGGTTAGAGATCTCAAATGCACTCTTTTTGGAACAAAGGTTCAAAAATCGTCTCGACTTTGACCTTAAGTGTTGTGCATTCATTGAGTATTAAGAAGAATATTTGAACTTAAGTAATGTGTATTGATTGAGGATGATTATAAATATTACATTTTAAAACATACACTAGCAAGAATTCATACTATTAAGTTTCAGAAGCAAGGTCTTCCATACATATATTTTTAACTATTTTTTGATTAAAATAATAAAGTAAGAAATTTGGCCAATGTTGATAGGATTGTTTGTACAAAGTTTCTTATTAAAAAAGAAGATCTAATGTTATTTGAGATAATTAACACTTGCATGATTTATGGTCAATGTGGACCTCAAAATATCCAAGCTCCATGTACAAAGGATAAAAAATATCAAAAGAAACATCCAAAAGAATATCAAGAAGTAACATCAATGGATAGTAATGGCTATTTCCAATATCAAATAAAAAATGGTAGAAGGATTTTCAACATTAGCAACAATATTGTAGACAATCGAGATGCTATTCCATACAATCTTATTCTTGGCAGACAATATAATTCTTGAGCAATCCACCACTTTATGTATGGATTTTTTTAAGCTCACTAATCCATACCTTTTCTTTATGCCACAATTTAGTATCATTTGATTTTCTTATAAATAAAATTGAGATGGTCATTTATTTGATTTTGAACCGATTTTGATAGTAATATATTCTTTGAAATATATACAAATTTAGAGAGTTATATTATCTTCTTATCTTTATTCATTTATTATTTTGATAAATCGAGACTTTTTATTCACCTATTACTATCATTTTTTTGTTCTCTTCTATCTTTTATTCTTGTGAATGTTTAGGATCTTTAGAGATACAAGTTTTCCAACCTCATAGCTTTTTACCAACATTTATTCATTAAGAATAAAACATCACATGATGCATGTAAATTGTTGATTGATATTTTATTATTCATGACTTTTTACAAAAGTTTGTTTGTTTGGTACAATAAATCAAATGAAGCATATGGATTGTTGCATGATGTTTTGCTAAAGCATATATATCCATTTTATGTTTTATATTTCTATTATTGCAAATTGTTATTAAGTGCAACAATCTCAAAAATCTCTTCTACTACTATCACCAATCAGATATAATTCTTATATAAAATACAAAATATATTTGATATAATCTTGTTAAAAAACCAAAGAACATTCATTCAATATCATCAATGCACAAATAAACAAATACAAACAAGTGAGTTTCAGCAAACTATCTACAAAAACCAAAATCAATGCATCAATAGAGTGTGTAAAAAAACCATTGTGGTGCATGCCATAGCTTGCAGTAGCTTATGAATAAGATCTCAAAAACGTCCCAAAAATTCACAAATAAGATCATGCATATTTTGGTTTGTTTGTTTGTTTGTTTGTGGGATCAGATAATTACCAAGTCAGAACATGAGTAGCGAATAAAATAATTGGTTTATATGAAATATTCTGGACCGGATTTTAATTCATTAAAACTCAAACGCCCTCACAGTTACCAGACCATGCCTGGATCTGGGCTTTAGAACCACTAAAGCAGCTACGCGGCGATTGAAAACACACAGACTAGAAACAGCGAAGTCCGCTATGCTGTCGGCGGACGCCGATCGACAACGCCGTGCCTAGATCGATGAACCAGGCAACGCGTGCACCCCAACTGGAGAAACTCACTCGGACCTCAGATTATTGTTAAACGGCTTCACTAGCATGCACTAGCACATCGAGAGAATTCAGCTGTACAAACATCACTTATTTATATCATCCCGAAGAGCATTCAAAGATTTTTGAACTGTAGGGCAGGGACGTTTCAGTCGCTGCGGTGGGTATCATTGCTCAGATGCCCCGGCTAACAACTGTAACCGTTGCAGCAACCAAGGTTGCTGCATTTGGTCGGGCACCTGGTGGTCATGTAGTAGTCGTTTATGTAGCACCACTGTCCGTTAAAATGGATTCTGTTCCAGTAGTTGTTGCCACCCACGCTTCTGCCCACGGCTTGGCAGCCAATGGAATAGATGCCTCCTGATGGCACTGTTACGTAGGATCCTGATCCTGGGCCACCGTACCAGCATGGGGCTGATGATTTCATTCTGCCACTGGTGCAAGCGCAAGCGTCTGCAGGAGCAGCGAAGAAGGACAGCGCACCGAGCGCCAAGATGAGTATGATCAGGGCTGCGAACCTAGGGGATATGCATTAAGAATATAGTCATCTCACATTCAGCAAGTGTCATAAGAATGCGACGAGATTCATTGCGTAAGAGAAGAAGTGTGCTTTATTAGAATCAGAGAAGAGTGTCCTTGCCCATGCAACAAGGTAATTTATCGTGCTGCAAACCTGGCTTGGTGTAGAGACGTCATCTTAGAAAGTGTATGTGCTACTGCTGGCACAGAACTGTGGGTTGTAGGAAGTGTCAGAGAGCAATGGAGCTGGATGTGATGATCTGAACCCTGTCGAAAGCCGATATTTATACTTGTACCAGGGTTTAAGTGACAATGCAGCTAGCAAAAAGAACGGCGGAAATAGCGAAGGGTAATTTCTTGAAGGATAAGTCGACATAGTTTCAAGTTGTCTTCCCTCGATTACGGTGCCCAACCTCGACGAAAATCTGTCAAATTGGACCACGTTTTCACAAATTTTAACCTGCTATCTTGGATCGCAGAGAAAACTTCTATTGTTCACCAGGAAGGTGTCGAAGCGTAGAAAATTGGAGGGAGTGCACTTGAGTTGGTAAACATATGTTGTGCATAGGCTCTGTATTCATGTTGCATTCACAACACAAGGGAAACCTTTTCAAATGGAGAGGCCTGGCTTCGTGTCCTTAGATCCTGTAGAGTTAGTGGAAATGGCATAATAGTTCAATCTTGTATCCTCGACTAAATTATACACTTGTCTATGAAAACGTGGTCCCGTTGAAAAGGTTTCTCATGTGTTGAATGGGACCACGTTTGAAAACGAAGCCTACTCCTCGTTCCTGGAAGGGAAGCTTCTTTTAAACGTGAAGTCATCAAGTTGTCATTTACTAGTATTTAAGACTTGATGACTTCACGAACAGTATTTAACTGCATGCGTATGGAGCGACCTCGGCTGAAATAGAAAGGCTGAGGGCTCCTTCTCCACAGCCTTACGTGTACTTTCCATAAATTGTTCCAAACCTTGAGCAGAGATACCACAACGGAACTACACCTGGCCTAATGCATATCCTCGAGTGACTTCTGCTTATCCCTTCGTAACTGCGTCGACTTTGCAATATCAATGCCATTGAGATTGCTTCACGAAGGAATCCAAACAAGTCCTTTGTGTGCCCTTTTGTTCAACCAGACATTGAATAAAAAGACACGGAGCTCTCGTTTAGATTTCCTTACGAAACAATTTCAAAATTATTACTTTGTCTACAAGTGATGATTGTTACGCGTCGTTCCTAGAACAACGATAAAGCAGTTCATTTCTTGAAGATAACTTAGAGTAGTATGCAGAGTCTTCTTTCACAGGAAGTGCCGTCATTTAAAAGTAAAACAAAACACTTACTCAAAGAATGGTCTCGTATTAGTTGGTGGCACCAATATGAACAAAGTATTCTGCACTTAAAAACCAAGCAGACTGACCCTTGTTTGAAACTACTTTCTGTGTCAGGACCCATCGCTACGGACAGGCTCTCCCTATCTCAATACGGTGACTTTCAATTTATCTGTGTTTCAGAAACTGAATAGGACAAAATTGAAATCCTGTCGTTCAGATTGGAAAAATCAAAATTAAGAATTCAGCACAGGAAAAGCGATTGCACTCTGAATGCTTGTAGTGTAATCAAAAGCATCACCAAACGGATGATTCCGATTCCCTGCAGAATATTGAATGTACCCACCACATCCATGCAGATGCTATGTATTGCCTGTTCTACCCATCCTTCCACTGCCAAAATGTTCGAGACTATAATATGGTGAGTGTCTTCTTCCAGATCAAGATGCAATTTAGCATTGATATAAATGGCCTGGCAATTACAATCCAGTACAGCTGTCCACTTATGTAGCCAATCATAAAACCTCTCTTCTGATTTCATTGCTGATCCAGAACTGATCCAAAACACTCACAAGAATGGATTCAACACACAGCTTTTACCAGCAGATAAGACACGTGGAAAAGAAACGGATGATTACACTATTTTCATAGGGAAAAGGTGTAGAAATTGCTTAATTTCTAAGTCGAACTTCTCACCATTTCAGGAGTTGGAGGCATCACATATTCCAACGCAGTTACGAAGTCTTCATCTGTATCAATCTCATAAGCGTCATTTTTAGCGCTACCAAAGGCAGTGTCGACCTGGGCCCTTACATTCTCGGCAGCTGCTGCAAGTGGAGAGATATTTTCAGCATCAGTTAAGCTCCCACTGGACGCAAAGGGAGATGGGATGAGTTATTTAAAGATATGGTTCGACGAATAGGCCTAACGAGTAAGGTTGTCAGAAACACTCGCTCTAACTCAATTATACAAACTGTTCGAAAGAAAAGCATGATAGGTTCTGAAGGATGAAAGCATGAAACAAAATGCCCGAAAAACAGGAGTATAAGTCTCCCGGTATTCAAGACTTTCTATGTACCTTAATATCCTAGACGTGACCTCTGCTACTACAAAACCCACATCAGGACCTGGATAGCTTTTATGACAACACATGGGCACACGAATTGAGCAAGAATTTTTCGAAACAAGTTCCTTGCCCATCTTGTAAATAAATATAAACAAAGTAAGAAAATAAAAAATAAAAAAATCGTTTCCAGCAAGAAAAGATGCACCTCACGTAACAAGACAAGGTCAATACAATGTTCTTGTTATCTCAACAAATAGGACTGAAACACATGAAATTGCATTAGACGTATTACGGAACAAATCTTGAGCTTGAGAAGAAGGAAACGAAAAACAACAACACCAGCATATTAGAAAACCCGACACAAAATCAACAGGATCCATTGAAATGATACAAGAACACTAGATTTGAAATAGTTCTGAATCTCGTACCCGGTTGCAGTGGGAAACTTCTGCTGTGGTGATAAGCACATTACAGCTAATACGAAAAACTATCGATGCGCTACATTTGGGCATCCTCCGCTTCCTCATTCTCCGAGTGTATCAAGGTGATTCACCTTTTCCAACAGGGGAGTACAAATGTTATACTTGCAAGATGTGGTGTCCAGTTCAGACTCTTGAGGTTTTTAAACTGTTAGTTTCTCGAATTAAAATTCTCGTCCAACAAAGGCAATTCAAGGCACGGCTCACTCTCAACAACTTGGCGGAAGGCGAGGTAATCCAGACGATCCAGCAGGAGTGAAGCAATAGAAAGTCGAGAGAAGGGATGTAAGAAGCGGAGCTACGGCGACGAACCTCGCAAATTCCTTTGCAATGGAGGTGTTGAGGAGCCATAGCCATGTTCTGAGGCTAGTAAAATTATGCCATGGCCCTCACCCACCCGGCCCGGTATATTGCACGGTTTAAAAGGATACCGAGTGGGAAGGACATGTCTCATCCACAGAATATGTTGGGATTTTAGGTCTGTTGTTTCACATTTATTAATTAATTATAATTTCAAAAAACATATGAAAATTTCTTTACATACATGTCTATTATTTATTCTTTAATATTCATTGCATAATTTTCAAAAATCATACCATAAATTTTGATAGGATTTATATTAAGGCTTATTCTAAGATTCTTATGCAAAAATAATTTAGCATAATTTATAAACCATCTTTCTAGTCTTACTAAAATTATACAAGCCTTCAATTTATTTTATTACCATCTCCTATGCTGCTATTCCATTTTCTATATCATTTTATTTTTAAAATATATACTTTTTTATTTAAAAAATTTGTTCAATTTGCCAAAAAAGTTGATTACCACATTTTTTTAGACACATATTTTTCTCAATATAAATCCATTTAATATATGCACTACATTCAATCATATATATGTTGCTTAATTTTTTAATAAACTCTTATCAAATATTGAGTCAATAATATTAAAAAATAATATATTTTAATATTTTTAAGAGTTAAACATGTGGTTGCTTTTTCATATTATATTAAACAATAAACTTTTCTATCAATGATTGGCATGCATCTAAGCTTTTTGATCACACTTCCAAATGATTATTGATTATTCTAATATATATATATATATGATATGTTATCTTTTATTACCGCATTTTTGTAGTGATTTCTAATATTGCATACCGCCTTGAGCTTTTGCCACATATTCAAATACATCCAATCTTTTATGTTTTGCAACTCAAGGAATTTCATACTAAGCCAATGCACTTTCTAGACCAACACCAACGACTACCACCACCTATTAAGGACACAAACTGGAAGAAGATGCATAAAGTCATGGAATTTGTGTCAAAAGAAAAGTGACAAAATAGAAGAAATTATGTATATTCAAGGAAGAACTAGAATGGCTATTGCCAAAGACTAGAAAATATAAGACTCTTGAAACTAAACTAAAAAGCAAAAAAAGGAATTGACAACAATAAAAAAAGCCTCACTCTTGCCTCTATATATAGTACTTAACTAAGGAATATGTAGCAACATGCTATAGGACCTCTAATATGCGTCCAACTTACAAGATACATGTCTAATCTGCAAGGCAAGTTTCCTAGGTGTGCGCCATATGTCCAACTTGTACTACAAGTGGTCAATATGTCGATACATGGCCTCCTTATTGGCCAAATTTTCAACCTATTA
Source organism: Physcomitrium patens (assembly GCF_059467195.1). Taxonomy (NCBI): domain Eukaryota; kingdom Viridiplantae; phylum Streptophyta; class Bryopsida; order Funariales; family Funariaceae; genus Physcomitrium; species Physcomitrium patens. Next base: position 12,541,428 of record NC_143433.1, read on the forward strand.
ATGTCCTATAGACATGTATAATGGCAAAGCAACATCTATGAAGATTTTAAGAAGCTTTCCACAAGATATTATCATATTTATCTACTTTAACTTATTTCTATCTATTCTTATTATCCAAATAATTATCAAGATAAATATGTATGTCTGTGACATTACTTCCCCTTCTAAGAATGAGTTCCATGAGGAGCGGTGATTACATGTAGATGAAGTCCAAGATGGGCCCAATTATATTTACCACATATTCTAAACTTTATTCTCTTTGAAGGTACTTGATAGGTCCTTTCAATTGTCAATAATGTCTCATACCAGGGCAAGAAGATCACCCTGATATTTGATCATTATTGAGGCCTTCATAACTTTTTTTTAAAAAAATATTAGTAATACCATCAAGAGTGGTTCCTATTTCCAAAAGTATCACTAAACACCGAGAGTTCCTTCTAAGGTCGTGGTACTAAACATGTTGTATCTTGCCATCTATTCAAGAAAGAAATTGTTATTCTTGAAGGTCTTCATCTCAATTTTACTGTCTCAAAGATTTGACAGTCGTAATATGTCATCTGGTAGCTCAGCAAATGATAGCTCTTAAATTGAATCTATTGGTTGTTGGTTCTCTATCTCCTAAGTACTAAAAAATCAAGAAAAACAATGATACAAGATAGAATAAAATCTCCATTGGACTTGTTTTACTTTATAGCAAAGAATTTCTTGACTCTTTATAGAATAGGTAAATAAATTTTGTGGTAAGTTACTAGTTGGTTATTAACAACTTTGAGAACTAGACTTATGGTTAAGTAGTTTAGTTGGTAATAGTAGGTTGTTAGTAGAATAAATGGTTAAGAACTCAAAGATTCATAACCTTTGGAATCTGCTAGCAGACGGTCCATCTTTTGGTAGGATAAAGAGGTTGATAAAAGAGAGATTGGGGCTAGAGTGTGAGAGTCGTAAGCCAAGATAAGCTTGGTGCTACCTCTTTATTTTTATTTTTTTTATTATTTACTTATGAAGAATTATGATTAAGAGAAGTATTGTTGAAATTGTGATTAGAATATTGTCGAATATGACTTTGGACTGACTATTTTGGAAAAAATCTGTGACCATGAGAATTGAGATTATCGAATTGTGTTGTGTTAAGTAAAGATATTGAATTTTGTGTGATGAATTGAGAAATTGAATATAATAAGTAAGCTAGAGATTAGTAATTGAATATATATAAACCACAAAGAGAGTAAGTGGAAGATGAACTGATAAGAATATGGAAGTATTATTGAATTGATATTTGTAGAATGGATTATGTGTTGAATTAAGATGGAAGTAGTAAGCCTTGGTGTTTTGTAGTTTGATAATTGATTTCAGATAGCTAGAGTACAGTCAATTGTGACACTAACAGATCCAATTCATATAACTAGTCTTTCTCAGTGTTCAAACCCACCTCTATTAGTCCAATTGTTTTGGTATATTGAAGCTTGAATACAATGAAAACAACATTTTGGTGCCATTGCTAGGGAAATGATAACAATATGAAATGCTAGGAATTGATTGTATGGGAGATGAAATTATATGTTGAATGAGAATGTCAGAAAAACCAGTTTTAGGATTATAAATATGTGGGTTATAATTCAAGGAGGTATTGATTTTGTAAAGAAGAATGAAAGATTATGAGTGATAATCATGAAGGAGAGGATTATCAAAGAATTAATCGAAAAGCAAAAGAAAGATCCGAGTGATTATGCATAAGAAATCTCCTATAGGAACGACAAAAAGGAATTGTAGGTCCAAGTAAAACCAAAAGAAGAAAAATTCAAATTCAAATAGTAAGGAGATCAGTGATAACACCAATGGCCTCAAGAGTGCCAGAAGTATCAATTGCGGTACAAATGGGAGCAGTAGGAGACCGCACTATAAGTATGGTACCATTACCTACTTTTAGTAGTTGGCTGGGCTCTGATCTTGATCACCATATATCTCAATTCTTGACAGCCTACATAGCTAATAATGGTAGAACTAAAGATATTTAGTTGAAATGGTTGCCAACAACTTTAAAAGATATAGCTTTTGAATGGTATAATCGGCAATTAGTGGATAGATTTCCCAATTGGGAGGCCTTGAAGAATGCTTTTCTAATCCATTTTAGACCAATTGGATTTGAAGATCGGCTTAGAGAAAGTTTTATGAATAGCAGGATGTTTACGAGAGAATCAATAGAGTCGTAATATGGCCGAGTTGCAGATATACTTCGTAAATTATCAAATAATCAAATGCTAGATTCATTTATATTGTCAATATTAATCAATGGTTTGCATCTACCAGAATTGAAACTATTTGTAAAAGAGGCTCGATCAGCTACGATAGAAGCATCGTTGGCAGGAGCAAAGGTGTGGGAAGAATGTTATTATGACCAATTGTTAACAATGGAGGCCACGATGATTCCAAGTTTAGGAAGCCAATAAATATAACTGAAAAATGTGTCGATGGGTAATTATCCACAACTGGCTACCTCCAATGTGAAGAATGTTATGTTACAAAAACCAATTAATGCTATCCCATTCCAAGCAATAGTGCCAATAATAATGACACCTTATTTTACATCGCCAACCTATCAACAATTGGAGTTGTTCACAAATGCGACTGTTAAAGATCCAAATGAAGCTTTGTTATTAAATCTAACAAAGAAGATGGAAGAATTGGCCGTGAATTTGGCTAAAGATAAGGAGAAACGATATAAGCCTTCTAATACGAGACCTAATGTATGGTGTAATAATTGTAAAGAACAAAGTCATTTTGATATGAAATATCCATCACCTAGACAAACAGGTGTTCAATGTACATTTTGCGGAGGAAAGCACCCTATCCAAAACTGCGGACATTTACAAAGGCAACAATAGTTCAATAATCAGATGTTAATACAACCAACTCAATGGACTCAATTATGGGGCTATCCAATTGAGGTCCTGACATGGGCTCTTTACTCAATATAAGATCTAAATTGGTTGTGCACCTTAATAAGGTACCGATTATGGAGGCTTTGGTTCTGTTTCAAGCTGTTCTGTTCTCTACACAATTTTGGGAAACGTCCTTTCCGTTGAAAGATCCTCTCAGAGGCGTGAATTCCAAGGAACCAATATCAGCCGAATTGGAAGAACAATCTTACCTGTTGAAAGAACCAATTTTACAGGCTCCGTCAAATTTAGTTCCAATAGCTTTACCAATTTCTAATATAGAAAAAACCAATTTACATGCGTCAATGTCTAGGACAGGGAAGAAGAAACGGATATTGAGAATTACCACTAATACAAAATCCTATGATATTCTAAAAGATTTGGACACCATATAGTCCACAATCTCTATGAAGCAACTATTGGCAGTAGCACTTGAGTGCCGAACTATCTTGAATTCTTCATTAATTCATCGCAGATCTCAAAATAAAGAAATCCAAGAAATAATTTTGAATCTCGATCTAGGTGCACCAACGATTAATGTCTCAATTGTTGGAGTATTAGTATCGGGAGTGCAAATAGATGGAGGATCTAATGTAAATCTAATGAATGTTGCTACAATAGAGGAGTTGGATTTGGATCACTTATTGCCTACTACAGTGGTTTCGAGAATGGCTGACTCTAGTCGAGTTAAATCTATGGATATTTTACGAGGTATTGATACAGTAATTGCAGGGATTACCTACAAAATTGATTATATTCTTTTTCGATTGCAAAGCTCTATATTGTCATATCCAATTTTATTGGGGTGACCATGGTTGTACCAAACTAAAGCTCGAAATGACTCGGATCGTGGTACATTGATAATTGAGAAAGGTAATGATAAAATTGTGCTTCAAATGTACCCTGTCTAATATCACGGAGAAACTCAATTTGCCAGTTCAAAATTCACGTCGGATTGTGAAGATGAGTCTACAGAAGAAGAAATTGGTGCACCTAACCCAATTTATGCTGATACAAGGCAAGTTGTCAAGCACACTAGAATGAAATATCAGTACAGGGGACTAAGAAAGTACTTAGTTCTTCTACATATTATTGACGATTCTGATCATATGATTGCATATTAGATGAATACACAAGATGTTAATCACATTAGTGCTATGGAACTAGAGTTGGAAAGTTCTAATTTGTCGGATTTTATGAAAGATTCTAAAATTGAGCAGAACATTATTCTAGAGACTCTTGAAATTCTAAGATGTCAACTAATTAATTTAGGTACAGGGAAGGCTCTCCAAATCATTCAGATTTACGATGGTATAAAAGACAAGGAGAAAGAAATTTGAGTGGATTACTTCTTAATGCATAAAATTGCTTTCACATAGTCGTATGCAGATTTGAAAGGAATTCCAACTGAAGTTTGTGAGCATCGAATTATATTGGAGGAGAACGCTACACTAGTACGCCAAAGATAACATCGACTTAATCCAAAGTACTCCCTTATCGTAAAAGAAGAACTGGATAAACTCTTGGAGGTTGGATTTATTTATCCAATTCCTTTCAGTAAATGGATTTCACCAATTGTTATGGTACCGAAAAAGAATGGAAAAGTTTGCATCTGTCAAGATTTTTGTAAATTAAATGTGGCTACCAAGAAGGATTCTTTTCCTTTACCATTCACGGATAGTATATTAGATGTTGTCGCTAGACATGAATGTTATTCATTTTTTGATGGATTCTTCGATAATAATCAAGTTAAAATTGCAAAAGAAGACCAATTGAAAACTACTTTTACTACAGATTGGAGGACCTTTGCCTATAAGGTTATGTCATTTGGGCTTTGTAATGCACCAACTACATTTCAAAAGATAATGACGTAAGCATTTCATGATAATCTACAAATTTGAATGGAAATATTTCTAGATGATTTTTATACATTTAGTACGAGAGCAAGACATTTAGAATGTCTATATCAATGTTTGAATCAATGTGCCAAATATGAAATTTCTTTAAATTCAAAAAAGTACCAATTTGGTGTATCTTCTAGTAAACTATTGGATCATATAGTTTTGATGGCAGGCATTGCTACAGATCCGGATAAAATAAAGATTATAGTAGAATTAAAGAAACTAGACACTATTACGGGTGTTTGAGTATTTGTCAGCCATGTCAAATATTATCTGCGATTTAAACATCTATTCACAATTATATGCCTTTTCTTGAAAAATCTCTTGAAGAAACTACCAACCGATGGGGCCAGTCCATTTTGGATAAAGAAATGTACAATTGCATTTAAAATATTGAAACAAAAATTGCTTTCAACACCAATATTGGTGGCACCTTTTTAGACAAAACTATTCCAAGTTTATGTGGATGCATCTAATGTCACGATTGGTTCTGTACTAAGCCAGAAAGATGACCGGGGTTTTGATCACCCTATTTATTATGCAAGTCATCAATTGGTAGCAATTGAAAGAAATTATACAATAATCGAAAGAAAAGCATTGGGATGATTTATTCCGTACAAAAGTTTGGACATTATCTTCTTGGTTATAAATTTATTTTTCATGTTGACCATGATGCTTTAAAATATATGATTAATAAGCCTCAATTGAAAGGTCGTATTGCACGATGGATTTTATTCTTGTAGGAATTTGACTTTACTATTCAAGTAAGACCAGGAAAATCACTTAAAATGTGCACCTTATATGATGATTGGTGAAGCTTTATATAAACAAGACAAGGATGGAATTTTGCATTGTTGTATTTATCAGACTGAAGTGACTACTATATTGGAAGGTTGCCACTTGGACAATTGTGGTAGACATTTTGCAAGGGACAGCACGGCTCATAAAGCTTTACAGGTTGATTATTGGTGGCCAACAATGTTTGCAGATGCCCACCAATTCGTCTGTCATTGTGATCCATGTTAGAGAACGGGTCGACCTATTAGTACTTCAATAATGCTATTGGTACCAATTCTGGCTGTAGAATAGATATTAATTCATTTTTGAAAGATATTGATAAAATATATTAATAGTCCATATAATAGGAAATTCAGGAAGATGGATGAGTGCTTTAGTTATTAAAAGCGGTTAATTATAGAATTACGATTAGAATCTGGAGAATCAGGAGAAAGTATATAGGAGTTGTAGAAGTTAATTAAGGTGCCAGATTGTGATAGTCATGAGCCGAGGGCCAGACTATGATAGTCATGAGCCGAGAGCCATCGCTATGATACTGTGAGTCGAGGTAAGCTTGCTGCTACCTCTTTTCTTTTGTTTGTTATTTTCTTTGAATAAGAGGATTGAGAATTTCTGAATATTGTGAAGTGAATTATGGAATGGAAATGTGATTGGTATTATTTGAAAAGAAGAAAGATTGAATGTTGAAATCTGATTGTATTTCAGTAGAGAGAATGAGTCTGTGTTTGCGTGAAACACTGTAATGTGAATGGCAGTTCTCTGTGAAGAATTCCGGTGATTGAAATGAAAATAATTGTGTGCTGAAAGCTGTGAGGGTGCAGTATTATAGTTGGAGATTATGAAGGTGAATATATTGGTGGAAATAGCAGTTATTGGTATAACTGAATTGTTGTAAGGAAGAAACCAATAAGGTGAAGGAGGAGATTATAGTTTCTTTGTGTGTTCAGATATTAGAAATAGAGACGATACATTCAAGAGGTAATTGATTGTGTGATCCTAATGTGAACGCTTAAACAATTAGTCATTTTCCATGTTCGAATCTCCCTATATGGATTTATGCTGAGAAGTTTTTTCTGGAATAAATAAAACGAGCAATCACATTTTGGGGCCGTTGCCATGGAGTAATAATAGCTGTGAGTGTTAGGAATTAATTATCATACATGTGAGAAAATTGGCAATGGAAGACAATTTCAGTAGTGTTTGAAGCAAGATTATGGTTAATAAGAACGAGAGCATTGCATCAAAGAAAATAAATCAGTTGAGAGAAAGACAAGGAAGAGCGCAAGGAAGGAACTTGCTTAGAGAGGAGCAAGAAAGTAATCTTAAAAGGAAGCATCGCCAGAATTAGATTAAACCATGGTTACAAGCTTGTTGGTGCATCCGAACATATCAAGAACCGGACATACTGTTAATTCTGCAGTCGTATGTACCATTAGAAAAACTGTCAAGAACACTCGCAAGAAATTTTGTTAACATTCCAGTGGAACTCTTCAAGCCGTTAACTGAAAGAGAAGGAGGCGTAGAAGAATTTGGTACTCCATTGGGTATTTTTTCAGTAGGAGGTACTGCTGAAACGAGCAATAGTGGCTCTTCAGATTTGCACAAATTGGTCGCCAATAAAGATAACTATATTGTATTTTAAAATCTGACATTTTCACTTGCAATTCAACCAATAAAACTAATTGTGGAAAATAACAGTAAATCGAAGAGCAATAAGAGCTCTAAAATTAGAACAAGAAAAAGCAGAGATTATTTTAAAATGAAGTTTAGTGGAACAAGAAATTCAATGGTGTTAGGAGGACTAGTCATTTCGATTGCAGTACAAATGGGTGGAGTAGGCGATTGTACAACTAGTATCACGCCATTACCTACTTTTTGGAGATTTCTGGGTGCAGATCCCAATGAACATTTGTCTCAGTTTCTTACAACATGTGTAGCTAATAATGGCAAAACTGAAGATATTTGGTTGTAATGGCTGCTAACGACCTTAAAAGACATGGCATTTGAATGGTACAATTGCCAACAAGTAGGTCAATTTCCAAATTAGGAAGCATTGAAGAATACATTTTTATCTCATTTTCGGCCAATAGGTTTTGAGGACCGCCTTCGAAAGAGGTTAATGAACAACAAAATGATCGTAGGAGAGGCGATGGAATCGTTCTATGGCCGAGTGGCTGATATACTCATTAAGTGGCCGAATCACCAAATTTCAGAGGCATTTATCTTATCCATATTAATCAATGGTTTACACCCACTAGAGCTAAAAATGTTTATAAAAGAAGCTCAAACCGTTACGGTGGCTGCATCCCTTAATAGAGCCAAGGTTTGGAAGGAATGCCATTATGATCAATTTTTAATTGCGGGAGCTACGATGATTCCAGTTCAAGGTAGATATCAAAATCCGACTTGGAACGAATTAATAGGTTGTTATCCACAGATGTTAGAAACAGAAGCCAATTCCAATACCAATATTTAGCGGCCAGTTAGTGTCACCCCATTGCAAGCTATACTACCAAACGTGACAACAGCATATACTCCATATTTTCCATATCAACAACAAGCATTAACTACGACAGAGATACCAATAATGCCAGCCCTAATAGATTCCAATGAAATCTTATTATTAAATTTGACAAAGAAAATGGAGGAAATGGCCGTCAATATGGCCAAAGTTAAGGAGAAGAGGCAAAAGCCTACCAATACTAGGACCAATGTATGGTGCAGTAATTGTAAGGGCCACGGTCATTCTATAACAGGAGGCCCCTCACCCTCACAAATAATGGGTCAATGTACATTTTACGGAGGAAAGCACCTAACAGTAAATTGTTGGAATTGACAAAGACAATAACAATAATTTAATAATCAGACTATGATCCCACCAACCCAATGGAACGTCAATCAAGTACAAACGGGATATACGTTTGGATAGAATGGAAATCGATTTAATAGACAAAATCGAGAATTCAATAACTTTCAAAGTTCCAATTTTAATCAAGAGTCTGCATCGTACCCCCAGAACTATGATAAGGAACAGCAAAGGTATCAGCAATATGCTCCACCGATGTCATCAAACCAAGTTCCTTCAGTACCAACAGGACAACCAGGATCATTTTCTAACCCTACATGGAACAAGCCTAGTAGGTATATACCAGTGGAGACATCTAATATGCCTGATGGAGGTGCAAGAAGACCACTTCGTTGTTTCCGTTGCAGACAGATTAGTCATTATGCCAATGAATGTCCCAATCCCAAAGCCAGTGACGATTATACGCTAGTTTGTGAGAATTGCAAGCAGTCGGGGCATACGTATCAGCAATATAATGCTCCGTTCAATTTCAATAATGGGGATCAACAGATCCAAAGCCAAGGAAAATTTGAGGAAATAAATCGAGGTCGTCAAGCTTCTCTAGTAAATCGGATGGAATGTATCTAAGCCGTTCTTACCCGGAGTTAGCAAAAAGAAAAAAGGACCAATTCAACATTTGGGTAATCCCGATGCCAAAGACCAATTTGACCCAATTAGGGGACTATTCAATCCAGGTCCTGTTATGGACTTTGTACTCAATATGAGAACTGACTCGGTGGCACAACGCAATGAGGTTCCAATTACGAAGGCTTCGGTTCCGTTGTAAGCAGTTCCAATCTCTACGCTGTTCTAAGAAACGTCCTATCCGTTGAAAGATCCTCTCGGGGGCGAGAATTCTAAAGAAACCCCAACTGCTGTTTCAATTCCGAGTCTAGGGTGGAAGAATATCTTATCTCATGGAGTTAAATTCAAACCAATGAAAAGAAAGAGGGTATTTGGAATTACCCTAAATCTAAAACTCTATGATATTTTGAAGGATTTGGATGCTATTCGGCCTTCTATTTCTATGAAGCAACTTCTAGCGGTCGCACCACAGTGCCGTTTTACATTGAATTCATCGTTAACATGGCATAGACACAGTAATAAAGAAGTTTGTGAAGTCAATTTGAACCTTGATCCAGGTGTACCAACCATCGATGTTTCAATTGACAATGTTATGATCTCGGGTGTTCAGGTGGATGGTGGTTCTAGTATAAATTTAATGAACGTGGATACATTGGAGGACTTGGACCTAAAGCAATTGCTACCTACAACATTGATCTTGCGAATGGCAAATCATAGACAGGTAAAGCCAATGGAAATCTTATAAAATATTGCCACTAAAATGGTGGGATTGACATACAAAATCAATTATATTGTATTTCGATTACAGAGTTCTACATTATCGTATCCCAATTTATTAGACAGACCTTGGCTTTATCAAGCCCAAGCTAAGAACAATTGGAGCCAAGGCACATTGACAATTGGAAAAGGCCATGACCAAATTATTTTACAGATGTACCCGGTACAATATCATGGAGAATCTCAATTGCTAGAATCAGAATTTACATCGGACAACGAGAGTCAATCAATTGAGGTAGATGACGATGCTATAGGTTCACTGTAATTTGTGGTAGGACAAAATACTTCAACAGCAAAGGCAGGAGTCTATCAATGTGGAAGTCTCGATGAATATTTACTGCATCAAGAAGTTGCAACTAACTCGGATCATGCTATTGCCAAATGGATGAACAATTCCACAGTCAATAGAGTCAACACATTGGAACCAAATTTGGGTGGTTTCCATATGTCAAATAATACAAGCTATTCAGATCAGGAGAAGACAATTAAATCAAAGGTTGTTGAAGACCTTATGTGTCAATCCATTAACTTGGGCATCAACAAAATGGCTGTCACGGCCATAATCATGTAAGCTAATAATTACATATAGAAATAGGTAGAAGTAAGTAAAAGTAGATAAAAGTAAGTTAATTCTATAATATTTAATATAGAAGTTTCCTAGAAACTTCCTAGACGCTGCTTTGACTTCATAGGTGTCTTTAATTGACTTTTTGGATTAGAAACGTGGTCAACAAGTTGGCCATGTGCCACACATATTGTTAGCTTGAAGATCAAGCTAACTATGTGGCCCACACGTAGAAAAACTTGCCTTGTAAGTCAAGGCATGTGTCCTACAAAGTCAACACATATTGGAGGTCCTATAGAACGTCGCCACGTAGCCCCTAGTTAGATAGTATATATAGAGACAAGAGTGAAGGCTTCTTCACTCTTGTCAACTCCTTTCTTGCTTCTAGTCTAGTTTCAAGGGTCTCTAGTTTTTCTTGTCTTTTGGCAATAGCCATTCTAGTTTCTCTTTTCAATATACATACTTATTATTCATATTTTGTTACTTTTCTTTGAGTGAAGGCTTACTTGTCTGAACTATTTTTTCATCGAGTTCTTGTCCTTGACAGATTGACAAGAGTGTACTTACAATATCAGAGCTTTATTTTTCTTGAGTAAGAGTGGATTACCCCTTTCTCATGACAAGGCATAAGCATATTAGAAGTTTTCGGATTACCCACTTCTAAACTGATATTGTTCTTAGTATCTTCTTTGTTATCAAGTCTTTCTTTTCTTTTGTCTTGAGCAGTATCAAACAAATTTTTCTTCTTAGTGTCATTATGGCAGAGCTTGTTGAAATGAAGAGTGCAATGGCACAAATGCAAGAGCAAATGAGGGAGTTAATGCTTGCGATGCATCAACTCAATTCACCAACACAGGAAAGAACAAGAATGGCAGAAAGTGGGGATATAGAGATGATCGGAGCTGCTTCAACATCTACAACAAATCACATTCCTTCTCCAATTGTACAACACCCTGTAAGCACTAGAGAACCAAGAATTGCCTTACCCGAGAAATTTGATGGTACGAGATCAAAGTTTCGAGGGTTCATCAATCAAGTACAATTAGCAATTGAACTTCAACCGCAAAGCTATCCAACTCCAAGATCACAAGTCAGGTTTATTGGCACTCTACTTTCTGGTTCTGCATTATCGTGGTTTTCGTCTTTTCTTGAACAACGAAATCCAATATTGGACAATTTGGAAGCTTTTTTGGCGGAGTTTCGATCTATGTATGGTGAACACGATGCAACTCGTGTTGCAACAAATAAGATCCAAATTCTGCCACAAAGAAATCGCTCAGTAACAGTGTATGCTTCACAATTTCGACAACTTGCAATTGACATCAAGTGGGATGATGCTGCACTCATCAGTCAATTTCTTTATGGATTGCAATACGAAGTAAAGAAATTGATGCTCAACTTACCTGATCCTCAAACTTTGAGTCAAGCAATCGATTTTGTGATAAAATGTGATAATCAACTTTTTGAATTTCGATCCGAGAATCATTCACGAGAACCTCAACGTTATTACTCAATGGCAACATCAACATCTTTGCCAAACGTACATTCAGAAGTAGAAGACATGCAAATTGACGCGGTACGTTTTAAACCCCTAACTGAGCAAGAAAAGATTTGTCATCGTCAAGAAGGATTATGTTTATATTGCAGAGAACCTAAGCACACTGCTCAACATTGTCCAAAGAAATGACGCAACTATAAAATGAGGGGTACGACGGTCAAAAAAGACAACATGTCAGAAAAAGGATTCGTCCAGCTACAATAGGGACTGTGCATCTGGAACCTTGTACAATTCCTAATGAAGGTCCTATCCTCTCCTCAGAACCCTCTCTTTGTTTTATAATAGACTTATATTTAGGACCTAAGAATTACAAAGCCTCTGCTTTATTAGATTCGGGAGCCTCAGCATGTTTTTTAGATGAACAATTTGTTAAAAGTCGTAAAATACCCTTTGTACAGAAACCTAAACCAATACATGTAGAAGTCATAGATGGTCGTCCCTTGTCTTCTGGAGATGTCACTCATGAAATTCATCCTATAAAAGTAACAATAGACGGTCATGATAGCTACATAGCTTTTAACATAATTAAATCCCCGTCCAATCCAGTTATTTTAGGTTTATCCTGGCTAGAAAAATATAACCCTCGAATAGATTGGAATTCGCGTAAACTTGACTTTTTCCAGAGCATTATTAATAGTTCTACCAACCAAGTAAAAAATTATAAGTCTAGTATAGTAAAATCCATACTGATAGGTGCAAAAGCATTTATACACGCAACAAAAGAAGGATCAACTTTTGCTATTTATGCTGCACCTATTTCTGAAAACGTAAAGACTTCAAGTGGCATTCCAAGTCAATATCAGGAGTATCAAGACGTTTTTGAGAAAAAGAATGCAGATATTCTTCTTGAGCATCGCTCATATGATTGTTCAATCGACCTCAAGGAAGGAACTCAGCCACCATTTGGACCAATTTACAGTTTTTTGCAAGATGAGATGGCTGAACTCAAGACATATATTGACGAGAATTTAGCGAAGAATTTCATACGCCATTCAAAATCTCCAGCAGGAGCTCCAATTCTATTCGTAAAGAAAAAAGATGGATCTTTACGAATGTGTGTTGATTATCAAGGACTCAACAAGATCACAATCAAGAACAGGTATCCATTACCTTTGATATCAGGACTCCTTGACCAGTTGAATCAAGCTAAGATCTATACAAAAATAGATCTAAGAGGAGCATATAATCTAGTACGGATCAAAGAAGGAGATGAATGGAAGACTGCGTTTCGAACCAGGTATGGACATTTCGAATATAATGTCATGCCCTTTGGACTCACGAATGCACCAGCTGCTTTTCAACATCTCATGAATGATGTATTTCGTGAATTCTTAGACAATTTTGTTGTCTGCTATCTAGACGATATCCTGATCTATTCTAAGAACGTCGAAGAGCATGAAATACATGTTCGTCAAGTATTACAAAAACTTAGAGATGCAGGATTGTACGCCAAGATGGAAAAGTGTGTATTTCACACTACTCAAGTTGACTTTTTAGGATACATCATTTCAAATGATGGTCTCATGATGGATTCTAAGAAAGTCCAAACAATCATGGATTGGAAGATTCCAAAGACAGTAAGAGATGTCCAATGTTTCTTGGGATTTGCTAATTACTATCGGATCTTCATCAAAGATTTCTCACGAGTTGCAGCTCCACTTACACGCGTGACTAGTAAAGATAAATTCCAATGGAATCAAGAAGCGGAAGCAGCATTTGAAACCTTGAAGACATCGTTTGTCTCTGCACCAGTCTTATATCGTATTGATTTTTCCAAGGCATTTTTTATGGAAATAGATGCATCAGATTTTGCCTTGGGTGCAGTTTTATCACAAATGGGAACAGATGACAAACTTCATCCGATAGCTTTTCATTCAAGAAAATTCTCAGCAGCCGAGATCAATTATGAGATCTATGATAAAGAACTTCTTGCGATCGTGGATTCCTTTCAAGAATGGCGTCATTATCTAGAAGGCGCTTCTAGTTTAGTCATTGTGTATACAGATCACAAGAACCTTGAGTATTTCATGTCAGCACGCGTGTTGAATCGTCGTCAAGCTCGTTAGAGTATGTCTTTGTCAAGATTCGAGTTCATTATCACTTATCGACCAGGAAAACAACAAGGTTTGTCTGATGCCCTGTCTAGACGTTCTTATTTTGCACCAAAAGAAGGAGATGCAGCTTTTGAGCAACAAAGAACGGTCCTCTTGAAACCGGAGCAATTTCATCTCCGAGCAATGAAATCAACATTGACTATTGATTCAACTTTTCTCAAGTAAATCCAGTCCAGTATGTCCTCAGACCCTCTTGTTTATGATATCGAGAATAATTCTTCCAGGTCTCATGATCCTTCTAAGTTCGAGTTCGAGAATAATCTATTATATTTTGAAGGACGCCTATATGTTCCAGAAGGAGAAGCACGTTTACGTGTTCTTCAAGCACGTCATGACTTTCCAGCAGCAGGGCACTTTGGATATAATAAGACTTTGGAACTCATATCAAAAGATTTTTGGTGGCCACAAATGTGGAAGTCAATCAAAGACTTTGTACAATCATGTGATATTTGTTCAAGATCAAAAATTCCTCGTCATCGACCTTACGGACTTCTTCAGCCATTACCTATACCAGAACAACCATGGTCTTCTGTTTCTATGGATTTCATCACAGATCTTCCAAGCTCAAGATCTTATGATTCTATATTTGTGATAGTAGATCATTTCACCAAGATGGCACATTTTGTGCCATGTACAAAATCTATCATAGGTGAAGAAACAGCTAAGCTTTTCATTGATAATATCTATCGCTATCATGGATTACCTAAAGATATCATATCAGATAGGGGAACTCAATTTGTGTCAAGATTTTGGAGGACCCTTTTCAAGATTTTAAAAGTGGACATAAAGCTATCTTCGGCTTTCCATCCTCAAACTGATGGACAAACAGAGCGCGTAAACCAAGTCTTGGAGCAATATTTAAGGTGTACTATCAACTACCAACAAGATGATTGGACAACCCTTCTGCCATTGGCAGAGTTTGCTTATAATAATACGGTACATTCTTCCACGCAACAAACACCTTTCTTTGCCAATTATGGCTATCATCCACGACTTGATACTTTTGATTTTTCAAAAGTTGATAATCCTGCAGCAGAAGATATGGCAAATCTGTTGTCAGAGTTACATGCAATAATGAAGACGCAATTGAAGGAAGCTCAAGAACGACAAAAGATAAACGTAAATCTATATCGTAAGGAGCAACCACAAATCAACGTGGGTGATAAGGTATGGCTACTTCGTCGCAATATCAAGACTTCTCAACCTTGTGACAAGTTGGACTATCGTAGGCTTGGCCCCTTTTCTGTTTCTGAACAGATCAATCTACTTGCATATCGATTACATCTACCGGAGTCAATGAATATCCATCCTGTATTCCACATATCTCTTCTTGAACCATATAAGACAATGGATATACAAGGAAGAAGGCAAATGCCACCGCCTCCTATAGAAGTAGATAATAATGAAGAATTTGAGGTGGAAGAGATATTAGACTCAAGGCGGCGCCGAAATAAGCTGGAATATCTTGTTCATTGGCGCGGATATGATATTAGTGAACGCACATGGGAGCCATCCAGGAATCTAGGAAATGCATCAGCTAAAGTCAAAGTTTTTCATCAACGACATCCATCAAAACCACGATGAAAATCTCTCTTATAAAAGAGACAAGATTGAGGCAAGATAACATTCAATTTCCTATCCTTGTTTGTAACTTCTTTGCATTTGTGACGCTAATTAGATGGAGAGCCAACAACCAGTGGATTCAACTCAAGAACCTTCGTTTGCTGACCTGCCGGACGAGACATTACGATTGTCACAACCTTCAAGACGACGCAATCGAGATGAAGATCTTCAAGAACGACATGTTCTTCCTCGAACAGATAGTGAGATACAACGTGTTTGGTATCACGATTTGGGAAGGAACTCTCGATGTTTGGTGATTTTGCTAGAGGTAGGAACAACTCCTGATGGTGTTCCAAATATTCTATTCGAAGGAAGTTACGAAGGCCTCAACAATGATCAAATAACTGGGTGGTCTTCCCGCCCTGGTATGGGACACTACCGATGGTTGAGAGGCCCTATCAATCATCTTCGAAGAGAACAAAGATCAGAGTATGTGGCGAATACAATTCGTCGCATCATAGATTTCCTCAACATATGATGACCGCTCCTCGTGGAACTCGTCTCTAGAAGGGGGGGTAATGTCACGGCCATAATCATGTAAGCTAATAATTACATATAGAAATAGGCAGAAGTAAATAAAAGTAGATAAAAATAAGTTAATTCTATAATATTTAATATAGAAGCTTCCTAGAAACTTCCTAGACGTTGCTTTGACTTCATAGGTGTCTTTAATTGACTTTTTGGATTAGAAACGTGGTCAACAAGTTGGCCATGTGCCACACATGTTGTTAGCTTGAAGATCAAGCTAACTATGTGGCCCACACGTAGAAAAACTTGCCTTGTAAGTCAAGGCATGTGTCCTACAAAGTCAACACATATTGGAGGTCCTATAGAACGTCGCCACGTAGCCCCTAGTTAGATAGTATATATAGAGACAAGAGTGAAGGCTTCTTCACTCTAGTCAACTCCTTTCTTGCTTCTAGTCTAATTTCAAGGATCTCTAGTTTTTCTTGTCTTTTGGCAATAGCCATTCTAGTTTCTCTTTTCAATATACATACTTATTATTCATATTTTGTTACTTTTCTTTGAGTGAAGGCTTACTTGTCTGAACTATTTTTTCATCGAATTCTTACATCTAAAAATCTATGTTTCATTGCCATAGAAGTTCTAAGAAAAGCACCCCTATCAATTACCTAACAAATCCACCTCATGTTCAAGTGGATGAACCCCCTATCCAACATATCAATCTCTGTGAAAGAACACATCCATGCAACACCCAATTCTGAACCATAAAAGTTGTATAAGCACACAGACGTGGCATAATGAAAAATATGCAATGTGCATCATAGAATCATCGCAGAATAATACATTGGACACAAGATATGTTATGCTCATGCAGCCTTGCCAGCAGAGCACTTGTCTGTGCCCAGTTTAATCTAAAGCTCCACCTAAATATATACTACACCGAATCCTTTGTGCAACGAAATTTTGCTCCTGCTCCAGCACAATCACTGCCACTGCAACGACTTCGAACATGACAACAACAACCGTCAAAAGCTTGAAAACCAGAGCTTTCAGCAGCTAGTCCATATCGCCGAAACAATATCTGTCAAACTCTTTCCTTTGCGGTGTTGCATGTTACACTTTGGGCCTCGGCTTCACATCCATCCGCTTGGATGCTACCCGGGGGACGTCCGTGTCCGTAGCGCCTCCGCATCTGCTCACCGACGAGCAGCTCCATGTCCAGCGGCTGGTCGCACGGCTCGCTGCTGATCTGAATCATGCACGGCGAAGGAGCGTGGTCCACACCCGCACCCGGCCACCGCCCCTGCACACTCCCTGTCCCTCATCCGATGCGTTTCTCGCGCCCTGCTTCCCCCATTTACACGTTCGCGGCGGCGCGAAGCACCAGCACCTCCAACGTCAGCCCCGGCCCGAAGCCGATGAAGAACCCGAAGTCGCTCCCCTCTCCCAGCGTGGACGCCCCCATCTTCACCGACCTCTGCCGAATCTGATCCAGCACGAACAACACCGACGAGCTCGACATGTTGCCGTACTCCGACAGGATGTCCCTGCTCCCCTGCATCTTGTCCTTGGTCAGCTTCAGTTTCGCCTCGACCTGGTCCAGGATGGCCGGGCCTCCTGGGTGCACAGCCCAGAACATTTCGTTCCACTCCGGCGACCCAACGCACTTCCTGGCCTCGTTCAAGAACTTCTCGATGTTCTTGGAGATCAGCCCTGGCACGTCCTTCATGAGGTGGAAGATGAGCCCCGCCTCCGTGAGGTGCCCGTCGATGGCGCCGTCGCTCTCCGGCAAGATCGACTCGCCCGCCCAGTGCACCTCGAACAACGCCTTCTCCGCCTCGGGCTTGGGGTCGGATCCCACCACGTACACGCCGGCGCCATCGCCGAACAGCGCCGATCCCACCAGGCCGTCCAAGTGGTTCTCGCTCGGGGCGCGGTAGGTGACGGCCGTGACCTCGCTGCACACCGCCAGCACCCTGGCGCCCTTGTTGTTCTCGGCCAGATCCTTGGCCACCCGGAGCACGGACGCGCCGCCGAAGCACCCGGTCTGGTACATCATCACCCGCTTCACGGTGGGCTTCAACCCCAGCAGCTTGGCCAGGGCGTGGTCGGCTCCGGGCATGTTCACGCCGCTGGTGGTGGCGAACACGATGTGGGTGATGTCGGACTTGCGGCCGCCCCACTCCTTGATGGCCTTCTGCGCGGCCTCGGCAGCCAGCTTGGGCACCTGGACGACGACGATGTCGTGGCGGACGTTCAGGGAGGGCTCCATGTACGTGCAGATGCCGGGGTTGGCCTTGAGCACCTCCTCCGTGAGGAACATGTGGCGCTTCCTGATGCCAGACTTGTCGCAGATGCGCTTGAATTTGGCCTTCAGTGCCTCCTTCTCGCTGGTGTTGGTGATGTTGAAGAAGAAGTCGGGGTACTCGCTCTGCAGGAACTCGGTGGGAGGCACAGCAGTGCCGATGCCGAGCACGCACGCCGGACCCTCCGCACGGGGCTGACCCCTGGGAATTGGCGCATGCATCCTCACGAGGGGGGCGGCGGCAACCTGCTCATCGGAGGCGGCGATGTCAAGCTCTCCGGCTCGCGGTGCCATTGCTGCCAACGGATGTGCTAGAGCCTGCGACGTGAATCCCAAACTAGGTCGTCTGCACAGAAACTTCGGAATGGATAGGCACCCGAGCGAGCAACAAGCGACACGCTTTGCAAACGTTTTCGGGTCGAGAACTACAACCAAAACTCTAACGCTCGCTGAATCGGGAAAAGGGGTCGGAATCGGCAGCGACGCTGCGATGTGCGAACCTTGAGTGGATGGATTGCCTGTGTGAGGATTGAGGATCGGTGGGCTTTAAGAAGTACTCCCCCTGCAACCTGGTAGCCGAGAAGAGAGTTGCGACGACTGGAGCTTCTGTTGTGGTGAGGGTTCATGGCGCACTGCGTCACATTCTGCACGGGTCCACCTGCTTGGAAAGGGGGGCTGTGGCGTTGAGAAACGAGTTTGCGAAAGACTTAAGGAAAAGTATCTGCGGAGGCGTTGAATTGTGGAATGTTTGGCGCTTTTGGACCTTGAATTGTGCAGGTTCCCTGTGGCATATGGAGCAACAGTTCCTTGGCTATGGGTTATGAGGACTTTGTTTGCCTCAATGTTGGCGGCTGGTTTGTGGGATGAGTGAGTTCGTGTTTTGTTTTTGTCCAACGGGTTTGGCCGCGTTGATATTGCCGGTTTGATTTCAGGCATATGTTTAATAGGTGGTGGGACATGTCGATATGTTTCAGTAGACTTAGGGGGTGACTGTGTGATCATTATGTGCCTTGTTTGGATTCGGATTGGTTTAACTTTTGTTCAAGAATAAAATATACTAGCCCGTAATATACAGGGTGAGTCAATGGTTGACTGTATGTACTTTAGGATTGCGGCATGCAGGATTCGTAGAACGTTTCTGGGGCTCACCGCTCTTTTTGAATTTTATTTATTGGGTTTTCTCCGTTTGAAGAAACGAGGAACAGGTTTTGGTGATTGGGTCAACTTTCGCGTGAAAAGTGGTCTAACTGGGGAGACCTTACAAGACATAGCACTTGGTCCTTTCCGTGGTCAATCTTTATAATTCCACAAAGAGAAAAGTGGTCGTCCTGAATTTCAGGAGCGATTCATTTTTGACGCAAAGACGGTACATATGATGTGATTCATTTATTGGATGTACGAAAAGACTACACCATCTGAGCTTTTATTAAGCAATAACAGCAACATTGTTTGGAGGAAGATTTAAGGTAGTGTTCGTTGGATACTATGATATTCAAGAGAGCTGTATTGCAGGCAGAAACCACAACAATATTTGCACTGTGCATTCATTTTATCCACCAAGTAAAATTGTTCAATTGCAGAAGTAATAGCCGAGCATCCATACTCGTTTGATCTTTGTATTCCAAGTTCAACATGATAGAAGAACTTTTGTGGTAGGGCTATATTGCAACTTAGGATTTATAATTAAGATAATAATAATTGACCGTACAACTAACACATCAAGTGAATGTGTCATCAAACTGATCATGGCATCATATGTGGATGTACTAATGACAAGACTAGGGCATGTGTTGACAGTCCCCTTAGCATTAGAAATAGGTTGCATGGTTAAATAAGCATGGAAGGGTAGTATGGTGGAGCCAAAATTCATAGTTGCAACAACTAATCTTCAAAGTTTTGCGACCATTATTCCTATTTAAGCAACTCTAGGTGAAAAAATCATAAACAAGCTAACTCATATTTGTATTAGTTTTTTGTTGAGTAGAAAAGTTCTAGAAATCCATGGAGTTGAAAAATAAATGAATAAATAAATAAATAGACTATTTATAACAATCTATAGTAATAGCATATATTGTAGGAGAAAGACCGTCAACAAAATTGTTAGAAACTTGGTTGTGTCATTTGAGAATGGAAGTTGAAGAAGACCTCCAATTGAAATGAGATATAACTGATGGTCTTCTTTTAATTGGTAAGCAAAGACAAAGCAGCATCGCAAAAGGTTTTGATGAAGACTCCATATATTTTTTAGTAGGAGACTTGCATCTATCAGTCGTAGATGGCAAAGTTTATTCCTTGGTACTTGATTGACATGAGCATGTTGACTTGAGTAATACTTAAGTTTGACTATGATGAGATGTTGAGTAGCGCTTGTAAATTAGAATAAGGTCTCATCCAAAAATTAAATAAAAATAGAGATAAATATAATGGAATAATAAAATTTTATAAATTTTATATCATTTTATATTACATTAACAAATAGATGTCCATATACTTTGGCCATTGGAGCAACAAATCTGACAACAAGAAAAACAAAGTATATTTAAATTGACTATAACCATTTGTTAAATAAGTGCTCATACTACTTATCTACAAAACTTCTTGTGTTAGAATATTGATGAATCCCACACTCAAAAAAACCAACTTGAAAAGGTGGATTAGAACAAAATGAATTCGTTACAAATCTAATAGTTCTTTTGGAAGAAATAAACTTATTAAGAAATAAAAATCAATTAATATTCATTACTAGTGAAAAATCTCCTCTCTCCTTATATTGTCTCATCTCTTGAGCAAGGTAATAGAACCTCAAACCTATTTTTCAACCACAAAATCAAGTACAAGTTCAAGATGTCTTTTATGAATTTAAGAACTTAGCAAGAAAAAATCCAAATAAGAAAAAAAAAAGTTCATCCAACCAAACACATGATGGAGGCTTAGAGTGGATAATTTAGCTAAGTTAAAAACAACAAAGAAGATGGAAATCATCTTATAATATTACTTAATTTATAAATATAAATGAATTTAATAAAGCAAAAAATATTTGGATGGAACAATCATGCAATGACTCAATCATGGTAGTAACTAATTCAAAAAATATGCAAGAAAGAGTCTATCATTAAGGTGGATCTTCAAATTTAAGAAGATCGTAATTTATTAGCAAAACTCTTAAAAAAAAATGACTATTCTATCATGGTTAGGATCTTAGATTAAATACATGTTACTTAAAGAAATGGATGTACTAGTATCAAGGACATGAATTTCAAAGAAAGAAAAATATCAATCCACTCTTGTATCATTGAAAAGAATTAGATAGTTATTCTAAGATGATATAATATTGAACTAGAATGGCAATTGCCAAAAATAAGAAGACTAGAAAGTCTTGAAACAAGACTAAGGATTAGAAAGGCATTGATAAGAGTGAAGAAGACTTCATTCTTGCCTCTGTATATACTCTTAAGTAGGAGCTATGTAGCAATGTCGTATAAGATCTCCATAATGTGTTGATTTTGTAAGATATGTATCTTAACTTGCAAGACAAGTCTTCTTTATGTATGCCACATGATTAGCTTGTTTCTCAAGCTACGAATACATAGTTAACTTGTTGACCAAGTTTATAACCTTTCAATCAACTACAAATACATGTAAAGCCAAGGAGTATTTATGAAGCTTTTAGGAAGCTTCTTGAAAAGGTCTTATAAAATTAACCTAATTTTATTTGTTTTTACTTCTTTCTATCTAACTATATAGGTATTTATTAAAATACCTATATATGTTCATGATATTATCTTCCCTTCTAGAGACAAGTTCCACAAGAAATAGTCTTTATATGTTGAAAAAATCCATTATAGGAGAATTATATTTTCTACATATTCCAATCTTTATTATCTTCAAAGATGGTTGATATGTCATTTTAGACATTGATAGTATTTCATATCAGGGTGAGAAGACCACTTTGTTATTGGATTGTTTTTCAGGCCTTTATAACTTCCTTCAAATAAAATATTTGGAATACTTTCAAGACTTGTTCTTACCTCTAATAAAATCACCAAATATTAAGAGGCTCTTTCAGGTTCATGATACCAAATACATTGTATTTTGCCATCTAATTGAAAAAAGAGATGTTATTCTTGAGGATCTTGATCTCGAATTTGTTGACTTGAAGATTATGACAATTATAATATCTCATTTGATAAGTCCACAAATGAAAGCTCTTAAGTTGAATCTGCTAGTTGGTTTTCCATCTCTTTAATTACACAAAAGCTACAAAGAAAAACAAAAGATAGAGTATTATCTTTCTTTTATCCTTTTTTATTTATAGCAAAGTTTTCCTATTCTTCATCTTGATTTTGATAGATGTTGTTGATAAAAAGCTTCGACTCTCTTTGCTATATTTGCAAGATTCTTTGTTGGCTTCCATGTACGTTCACTAATATCATATCTATACCAATAAATAAGATATTTTAACCTATTTTGGTGCCGCCTTAAATCTAAGTCTTTTTCTACCTCAAAATCTTGATTATTATCTATTTCTATAGGAAGAAGTGGCATTTGTCTTCTTCTTAAGATATTCACTATTTTATACGGCTCAAAAAAAAATACATGAAATACAAGGTGTATCTTCATAGACTTTAATACATGTAATCGATAAGCAACAAGATTGACTTGTTCACTAATAGGAAAAGGTCCAAGCCTACAATAGTCCAACTTATTACAAAAAACAAGTAGTCTTGATATTGTGACGAAATAATCATACCTTATTACCTACATTAAATTATTGTTGCTCCTTGTGATAAGCATCTGAGTTGGTCTTTTGTCATTCTTAAGCTTTTTTTAATTATGTCTTTAATGTTACATATAGCTTTGACAAACAATTTGCTAAATCTTTCATTACAAGATTTGCTAAATTTTACCGCCTTCCACATTTGTGGCCACTAAAAATCTCTAGATATAAGCTCTAAAGTCTTATTGTATCCAAAAGATCCTACTGCTAAAAAGTCATGATGTATTTGAAAAAGACGTAAATGTGCTTCCCCTTTTGGAACATATATGCGTCTTTTGAAATAGAATAGGTTGTTCTTGAACTTGAACTTTGAAACATCATGAGACTTAGAAGAAAGATTCTTGATATCATGAACAAAAAGATCAAAGGACATACTTGATTGAATGTATTTGATAAAGGTCGAATCAAGAATCAATCTTGATTTTATTGTCCAAAGATGAAAATACATTGGTTTCAAGAGGATTATTCTTTGTTGATCAAAAGATATGTTTTTTTCTTTCGATATAAGATAAGAGCATCTAGAAAGAATATTTGATAAATCTTGTTGATTTCTAGGTTGATATGTAATCTTGAAATCAAATCTTCATAATGATATGCTCCAATGAGCTTGGGGATGATTCAAAATACGTGCCAACATGAAATATTCAAGGTTCTTGTAATCTGTATATATTGTAATTGGATTTGAAGTGTCTTCAAGATAATGATGCCATTCTTAAAACGGATCCACAATTGCAATAAGTTCTTTGCTGTGGATCTCATAGTTAATCTCTTTTCTTAAAAATTTCTTGGAATAGAAAGCTATTAGATGGAGTTTGTCATTTGTTCCCATTTGTAATAATATTACACTTAAGGCAAAGTTTGATGCATTTGTTTCTATAAAAAATGCCTTAGATAAGTCTACGTAATGCAAAGTTGGTACAAAAATAAATTATTTTTTTAAACCAATAAACGATGCTTTGGCTTTTTTATTCCACTCAAGTTTGTCTTTACAAGTCAAATATATAAGTGGAGCTGTAACTTGAAAAAAATTATTAATAAAGATTTGATATTAATTGGCAAAGCCCAAAAAGCATTGCATATCTTTTTTTATTCTTGAGATCTTCCAATCTATGATAGTTTGGAGCTTCTTTGGATCCATCATAAGGCCTTTATTGGAAATGATGTATTCCAAAAAGTCAACTTGAGTGGTATAGAATACACACTTTCCCATCTTTATGTATAATCTTACATTTCTTAGTTTTTGTAATACACAAAAAACATAAACTTCATGTTCTTTTGTATTCTTAGAATAGATTAAAAAATCATCCAAATAACATACAACAAAGTCATGAAGAAACTCACAAAAGACATCATTCATTAAATGTTGAAAAGCAGTTGGTGCATTTTTGAGTCCAAAAGGCACAACATTATATTTAAAATTTTCATACTTAATTTAAAAAGTAGTCTTCTATTCATCTCTTTCTTTGATGTGGACCAAGTTATATACTCTTTGTAGATCTATTTTTGTATAGATCTTTGCTTGATTTAGTTGATAAAAAATTCCTACAATTAAAGGTAGAGGATACCTATTCTTGATGGTGATCTTGTTAAGTCCTTGATAGTCTACAAAGATCGGCAAAGATCTGTCTTTTTTCTTTACAAATAATATAGAAGCTCCAGTCAGAGATTTAAAATGGCGTATAAAATTTTAAGCCAAGTTCTCATCAATGTACTCTTTGAGTGCAACCAACTCATTTTGTTATAGGCTATAAATTGGTTCAAATGGTGATTGAGTTCTTTCTTAAAAATCAATAGAACAATCATAAAAATAATGCTCCAAAAGAATATCTATATTCTTTTTTTAAAAAATAACTTAAAAATAAGTTGGATTGGTTTTGGCCTTGATAAATAAGTTTTTGAAAGCTTAGTAGCTATCATCATTATTTGATTTATTTTTCTCCAGCCATATCTTTGTTCTTGACATCTTTCAAATAATTGATTGTCACATGTAATGGCTTAAGTAATAAATTCTTCTAAAGTTTTTATCTTTAGCATTATCAATAACAAGTCTTTGAGATTATCCTTCAATCTATATCAAAATTGATTAATAAAGGCTTTGTCATTCTTGTCCATGTCACAAGAGAGGTTTAAAAATTCAACAACATATATGGTGGTTGATTGTGATCCTTATCGTAAAGATAAGAACTTTATCTTTTTCTATTCTTTTTTGATCAATTTTTCTAAATATAGCCATAAATACTTCTAAGAATGAATTCAAATCATAAAAAGTTCAAGAATCCTTTTCCATTAAAGGTACAAACTAAGAGAGAGTACTTTTTGATAGAAGTGCGCCTATAAATCTGATTTGAGTAAATCTCTGAGAGTATTGGAAATGATGCAACTTGAGCTAAAGCTTGACTTATTGCAAAAATCCTCAAAATTTTGATCTTATTCCATCAAATATCTCAGGCATATTAATCCTTTTGCCCGTCATATTTGTAAAAGTCAAATTTTTTGGATTTGATTGTGAAGTTGATCTACTTGCTTCTTTCAATTGTCTAACTTTTTATTACAAACTTTGAACTTCTTCTATAGGCATAGATATAGTACTTATATGATTCACATTGAAAGTACGTAAGAATTGTACTCTTAAAGTATTGACAAGCTCAAGAAGATCTACAATAGTTGTAAATCAATTCTTATTTCAATTGAGAGTAGCATCCATAATTTTTTCTTCATTAGACAACTCAAAAAAATTCAAAAAGTTAAATTGGAAGAGGATAATCCACAACCTCTAATAAAATACTTCCACAAAGAAGGATAATTTACTCTCTTTAAGGAAAAGATTAGCATAAAAAATCATATTTTTTGTTTAAAGGTAGATAGACTACAACCTTCAAAATACAACAATATAAGGAAGATAATTCATTCACTTCTAGAACAAGACAGAAATAGTATGTTAGTACTCTTCTCAAATTATCAAAGACATAAATCTAAAAGAAAGAAAATCCTCAATACACTCTTATATCACTAAAAAGAATTAGAAAGTCACTCAAAGATGATATAATATTGAACTAGAATGGCTATTGCAAAAAACATAAAGATTAGAAAGTTTTGAAACAAGACTAAAGACTAGAAAGGCATTGATAAGAGTGAAGAAGGCTTCACTCTTGCCTCCATACATACTCTTAACTAAGAGCTATATGGCGATGTCCTATAGGACCTCCAAAACGTATTGACTTTATCAGATATGTATCTTAACTTCCAAAGTAAGTTTTCTATGTGTGTACCACATATTCAGCTTGTTCTGTAACCTACCAACATGTCGTTAACTTGTTCACTAATTTTCTAATCTACCAATCAATTATAAACATATGTAAAGTCAAGCAGCATCTATAAAGCTTTTAGGAAGCTTCTACAAAAGGACTTATAAAATTAACCTATATTTATTTATTATTATCTATTCCTATCTAATCATAAAGATATTTATTAGAATACCTATGTATATTCATGAAAATTGAATAATAAACTATACCTAATAATTATCCAAATAAATTACATAAATGATATTACAATTAAAAAAATGAATGAGGATAGAAAAGTATAATTTAACATAATAAGTGAGATGTTTTACATCCCTTCAAGTGAATAATTTGATTAAAAGGTAGTGCAACTTAATACTGACTTTAATAGAAGATATTCAATGGACTTGGTATCAATAAAAATCTAAAAATTTAACTTCTAAGACATAGCTAGTACGTCACATGTCACGGATATATATATGTAAATCAATAATTACTTATATGATTTAGATAATAATAGGTAAAAGTAAGTCAATTTGATAATATCTTCTATAGAAGCTTCTAGAAAGATGCTACTTTGACTTTATAGGTATCTTTAATTGACTTTTTAGATTAGAAATGTTGTCAACAAGTTGGCCATGTGCCACACATGTTGATAGCTTGAAGAACAAGCCAATTATGTAGCCCATATGTAGAAAACTTATCTTGTAAGCTAAGGCATGTGTCTTCTAAAGTCAACACATATTAGAAGTCCTATAGAACATCATCATGTAGCTTCTTGTTAGATAGTATATATAGAGGCAAGAGTGAAATCCTCTTCACTCTTCTTAATTCCTTTCTTGCTTCTAGTCTAGTTTCAAGAGTCTTAAGTTTTCTTGTCTTTTCGCAATAAGCCATTCCAGTTTCTTTTTAATATACTTACTTCTTTATTTTTATTTTTTCACTTTTTCTTTGATACAAATTTCATTGGTTTATGCATCATCTCTCAATTCATGTCCTTGACAAATTAACAAGAATATACTTACAATATTAAAACTTTGTCTTATTTTGATTAAGAGTGGATTACCTCTTTCTTGTGATAAGATGTGAGCTCCAAATTCACCACTCATTAAATTGATGCCACATAACACGTTCAAGATGTAGAATGGAAGGACTCTCAATTATGAAATTGTTGAGTTAATTTAAATGTGGATGTTTGTAGTTCAAGTCAAATTAACATCTTCAAAGAAATAATTGCCGACATTAAATTAAAATGTTAAATAAAATTTACTAAGAAAATATAGTAAAAATAATTAACTAAATTATTACTATTAATTGAGCGTAAGAATAAAAACGTAAGTTTGAATTAAAAATTAAGTTAAAAGTTAAGTTAAAAAATTAAAGTTAAAAAATTAAAATTAAAATTTAAAGTTAAAAAGTTAAATTTTAAATTTAAAGTTAAATTTACAGGTTAAATTAAAAAAGTTAAATTAAAAGTCAAAATTAAAAGGTTAAGTTAAAATTTAAAATTAAAAGATTAAGTTAAAAAGTTAAAATTAAAAGTTAAGTTTAAAACTTAAAGTTAAAACTTAAAGTGAGAATATTAAAGTTTAAAAGTTAAACTTAAAACTTATTAGCCAAAAGGTGAAATGTGGAGATTACAAGTCATTGTGAAGATGATAGTAAAAATAAAGTAAGAGAGTAAAAGCGAACGTACCTTAACAACACGCACGCATTGAAGGCAACGACCCCTTTCTACTCCAAAATTCTCCAAAATTTGTATTCATCTTCAATTTGAATGATTCTTAATTTATTGCAAGGCTAACTTAAAGGCACTCTTGATCCAACAAATCTCGTTGCAATCTAATGATCTAGTCGTGAGAATTCCTCCTTTGAAGTTTAGTGATTCAAACTGCCATGGCGACCAACCCTCTTCACTTAGAAATTTACTAAAAATTCAAATTGTCTTCAAATCCAATAAAACTTGTGCTTTTTAGAGCTTAGCTTTTAAAGCTTAATGCTTCTAAAATTTTAAATAAAACCAATAATCAAAAAATGAGAAATGCCTTTTCAAACTCGATTGTTTCAAACTGTAAAGGCAGTCGACTCTTTCAAATGCAAAAATTCACCAAAAATTCCTTCTTACTCCAAATCAAGCGAATCTTATTTTTTCGGAAATCTAACAACAAAATCTAAAACTATTAAGAATTTCATATTGAAACAAAAGAAACTAAGTAACAGATTGAGGAAAATCCGAGGCCCTTACAACCCTTGGAATATTTGGAAGGCCAAACAGCTATCTCCCTCAATGAAGCATATTTTAAAACTTAATGATCATCGTTCATAATTCAAAACCCTTACACACACAATCACAAGGTTTACAATGAGATTTAAAATCTAAATAAAATTAAGATTAGGATTTTGGCCAAATTTTGGCATGGCTTTGTCCTTCATCCAAAAGAAGAGAGAGAGAGGTCTTGGAAAATCAAGCATCTCTTATACAATTGAGTGGAGGCTTGTAGAAAGGTGGCTATATCTCTACCTTTGATTTTTAAGATTCCTAATCTAGATCTACGGCCTTCATTCATTCAAAAGTCAATTTCGTTACTAAGGCTGATGGCTCTTATCAATGGACAAGAAAGAATTTTTTGGTAAATCTAAGTTCACCATTGTGTTCAAAACACCTTTTTAAGTTAAGATCGGCTACTTACATGCCTCAATCCATGCTCAAATATAATTTTCATGGAAGTTTTTACTTACAAGGATCTTAGCAAATTTTTGTAAAATTCTTCAAAAGGAGAATTTCATTGCTTCACTTGTATTTTGAAGGAGAGGGTGCTGATCTTGTTTTCTTCACTCTACGGGATAAATCCAGTGCCACCATTGTATTAAAAAGACTCCCATTAATTAGAAGAACCACCATGTTGCTTGAATTTGTCAAATTTGGAGAAAAACTCTAAATTATCATTGCTAACTTTCCTAAATCTTTTAGAGAATTATAATTTCAATTCCTAAATCATATGAATGATTAAGGTGCACTCATAGAATTTTACTCAAACCTCATGATAATGACTACAACCTCTAAATTATTAAACTACCTAAGTTGTTATTTTAATTTTTTAATTCTTATCACTTTAATTCTAACTAACATAATTTAAGGAATTAGGCTATAATTTATACTATTGAAGATTGTAATCCTAAAAATTCTATAAAACTAGATTCTACTTACATAAATCCTAATCTAATATGCTCAATTATCATAAAATAGGAAAATAAAAAAAATTTAGATTCTAGAGTATAATTAAAAGTCACATAAGACATAAGCATATTAGAAGTTGTGGATTACTCTCTTCTATACTGATATTGTTCTTAGTATTTACTTTGTCCTCAAGCCCTTTCTTCTACTTGTCTTGAATGCTATTAGATATTTTTCAAAGTGTTATTATGGCTTGTTGAAACAAAAAGAGCAATGGCATAAATGCAAGAACAATTAAAGGAGTTGATGCTTGCAATGCATCAACTTAGCTTATTACTATAAAAATCAACAAGAATGGCATGAAGTGAAGATATAGAGATGATTAGAGCTGCCTCAATATTTACACTACATCATGTCCCTCCACCCATAATAAAACATCCTTCAAGTGTTAAAGAACGAAGAGTTCTCATGTCCGAGAAGTTTGATGGTGCATTATCCAAATTTTGAGGATTTATCAATTAAGTATAACTTGTGATTGAACTTCAACTTCAAAGCTATCCAACTCCAGAATCATAAATTGGATGCATTGGTACACTTCTTTCAAGTTCAATACCATCATGGTTTTCATCTTTTTTTAAATGACAAAATCAAGTATTAGATAATCTGGAGGCATTTTTGGCAGAATTTTGGTCCATGTATACAAAACATGATGCAACTTATATTACAACCAATAAGATCTATATTTTACGACAAGAAAATCAATCAATAATATTATATGCTTCATAATTTTGACAACATGCAATTGATATCAAGTGGAATGATATTGCACTTATTAGCTAATTTCTCTCTGGATTATAATATGAAGTAAAGAAATTGATGCTCAACTTATTTGATCCTCAAAGATTGAGTCAAGGAATTGACTTTGCTATAAAGTTTGATAATCGACTTTTTGAATTTTAATCTAAAAATTACACAAGTAGACCTCAATATTACTATAATTTGATGGCAATACCAACATCTCCTTAACACATACATTCAAAAGTAGAGGATATGCAAAATGATACAATATGTTTCAAACCTCTCACCGAGCAAGAAAAGACTCATTCTTGTTAAGAAGGATTGTGCTTATATTATGAAAAATCTAAACATACTGCTCAACATTGTCCAAAGAAGCGACAAAACCACAAAATGAAGAACACAACTTTCAAAAAAGATAATGTATTCGAAAACAAATTTATCCAATTACAATAGGGATAGTGTGGCTGGAATCTTGTATAATTTTTAATGAAGGTCTTATTTTCTTTTCAAGTTCCTCTCTTTATTTTATAATAGATGTACATTTAGGACCTAATAATTATAAAGCCTCTGTCTTAATAGATTCAAGAGCCTCAGTTTATTTCTTAAACGTAGAATTTGTCAAAAGTCCTAAAATATTATTAGTACAAAAAACTAAACTTGTTCATGTAGAAGTCATAGATGGTCATCTATTATCTTTTGGAGATATTATTCATGAAATACTTCCTATAGATATAACAATAAATAGTCATAGTACTTGAGTAATCTTTAATATAATTAAATCTCCTTCTAATCCAATCATTTTAGATTTATCATGGTTAGAAAAGTATAATCCTTGCATAGATTGGATTTCTTGTACTCTTAACTTCTCTAAAAGTATAACTAAGAATAAAATTAATATATTAAAAAGTCGTAAGTCTAACAAAATAAAACCTGTATTTGTAGGTGCAAGAATTTTTTTGCATGCTGCAAAAGAAGGATCACCTTATGTCATTTATGCCACACCTATTTTTAATGATGCAAAGATTTCAAGTGGCATTCCAAACTAATATCAAGAGTTTTAAGATATATTTGAAAAGAAGAATGTGGATACTCATCCAAAACATCGTCTCTATGACTATTCAATTGACCTTCAAGAATGAACATAACCACTATTTGGACCAATCTATAGTTTATGACAAAATGAATTGGTTGAACTCAAGGAATATATTAAAAGAAATCTGATCAAGAATTTCATACACCATTCTAAATTGCCAATAAGAGTTCCAATCTTATTTGTGAAGAAGAAAGATAGATCATTGTGGATGTATATTGATTATCGAGGACTCAATAAGATCGCCATAAAGAATAGGTACCCTCTACCTTTGATATCCGAACTTCTCGATCAACTGAATCAAACTAAGATCTATACAAAAATAGATCTATAAAGAGCATATAATCTAGTACGTAATAAAAAAAGAGATGAATAGAAGATTACGTTGACAAGTAAGTATAGACATTTTGAATACAACATCATGCCTTTTGAACTTACAAATGCACTGGTAGCTTTTCAATATCTAATGAATGATGTTTTTTGAGAGTTTTTGGATGATTTTATTGTCTACTATCTAAAGGACATTTTGACCTATTGTAAGAACACAAATGAATATGAAGTTCAGATTTGTAGTATGTTATAAAAATTAAGAGATGCGAGATTCTATACCAAGATAAAAAAGTATGTATTCTATAGTACTCAAGTTGACTTCTTAGGATACATCATTTCAAATGATGGACTTGTGATGGATCCTAAGAAAGTTCAAAGTATTATGAATTGAAAGATTTCAAAAATGGTAAGAGATGCCTAATATTTTTTGGGCTTTGCCAACTATTATTGGATCTTTATCAAAGACTTCTTTCGAGTTGCACTTCCACTTATACATTTAACTTACAAAGACAAACTCGAGTGGAGCAAAGAAGTTGAAGCAACTTTTGAAGCTTTGAAATTAGCCTTTATTTTTGCAACAATCTTATATCCCATTGACTTTTCTAAGGTATTTTTTATAGAAACAGATGCATGAGACTTTACTTTGAATGTCATATTATCACAAATAGAAAGAAATAATAAACTTCACCTAGTAGCTTTTCATTTCAGAAAATTTTCAACAACCAAGATTAACTATGAAATCTATGACAAAGAACTTCTTACAATTGTAGATTCATTTCAAGAATAGCATCATCATTTAGAAGGCGCTTCTAATCCAATCACCATATATATGGACTATAAGAATCTCAAGTACTTTATATCAATACATGTTTTGAATCATCACTAAGCCCATTGGAGTATGTCTTTATCAGGATTTGATTTCAAGATGACATATTAATCTAAAAAATAAGATTTATAGAATGCCTTTATTAGACATTCTTAACTTATACCAAGAAAAAGAGATGCATCTTTTAATCAACAAAGAATGATTTTCTTGAAGGTAGAGCATTTTCATCTTCAAATAATGAAATCAACATTGACTATTAATTCAACTCTTTTGAAACAAATTCAATCAAATATGTCTTCTAATCTTCTTGTTTAAAATATTAAAAATCCTTCTTCTAAGTTTTAAGATACTTCTAAGATTGAGTTCAAAAACAACCTATTTTATTTTGAAGGTCAATTATATGTTCGAAAAGAAGATGCATGATTACGTATTTTTCAAGCACATCATGACTTTCCAACAGCATGATATTTTGGATACAACAAGACTTTTGATCTTATATCTACAGATTTTTAGTGGCTACAAATGTGAAAGGG
The DNA here is from genome assembly GCF_059467195.1 of Physcomitrium patens. Lineage (NCBI taxonomy): Eukaryota > Viridiplantae > Streptophyta > Bryopsida > Funariales > Funariaceae > Physcomitrium > Physcomitrium patens. Next base: position 12,574,710 of record NC_143433.1, read on the forward strand.
TCTGAAAGATGTTGTTCAGTCATCTGACATTTTTTCAAGATCAAAAACTCCTCGACATCAATCTTATGGACTTCTTCAACCATTATCCATTCCAAAACAACCATGGTTTGTTATTTCTATGGATTTCATTACAGATCTTCTAATCTCAAGTTCTTATGACTCTATATTTGTGATAGTTGATTGTTTTACTAAGCTCGCACATTTTGTACTAGGTACAAAATCTATCACATGTGAAGAAATAGCTAGACTCTTTTTTAACAACATCTATTACTATCATAGATTATCTAAGGATATCATATCAAATAAGGGAATTCAATTTGTATCAAGATTTTGGCTGACCCTTTTCAAGATTCTAAAAGTAGATATAAAACTATCTTTGGTATTCTATCCTCAAATTGATGGACAAACAAAGTATATTAATCAAGTTTTGGAGTAATATTTAAGATGTATTATCAATTATCAATGAAATGAGTGGACAATACTTTGCCATTGGCAAAGTTTGCTTATAATAATATAATACATTCTTCTACAAAACAAACACCTTTCTTTGCCAATTATGGTTATTATCTATGACTTGATGCTTTTGACTTTTTAGAAGCTGATAATCCTACAGCAAAAGATTTGACAAATCATTTGTCAAAGATACATGCAATAATGAAGGCACAGTTAAAAGAAGTTCAAGGACAAGAAAAGATCAATGCGAATGTCTATTAAAATGAACAACCACTATTCCATGTGGGTGATAAGATATGGTTACTTTGTCACAATATCCAGACTACTCGTCTTTATGACAAATTGGACTATCGTAGGCTTGGGCCATTTCCTATTTCTGCACAAATGAATCTAATTGCATATAATTTACACCTATCGGAGTCAATGAAAATCCATCTAATATTCCACATGTCTCTTCTTGAACCATAGAAGACAGTGGAGTTACTAAGAAGAAGATAATTTGCAACATACTTTGATCTTTGTTCTCTTTGAAGATAATTGATAGGCCCTCTTAGCCATTGATAGTGTTCCATATTACGGCGAGAAGACCACCCTATTATTTGATTGTTGTTGAGGCCTTCATAACTTCCTTCAAATAAAACATTTGGAACATCGTTAGGAGTTGTTCTTACCTCTAATAAAATTATCAAACATTGGGAGTCTCTTCTAAGATTGTAATACCAAATGCATTGTATGTTATCATCTATATGAGGGAGAACATGTTGTTCTTGAGGATCTTCATCTCAATTGAGTCATCTTAAAAGATGCGACAATTGCAATGTCTTAAGTGACAAATTAGCAAACAAAGGCTCTTTAGTCATATCTGCTAGTTGTTGGTTTTCCATCTCTTCATCATCACAAATACAAAGAAGCTACAAACAAGGATTGGAAGTAGAATGTTATCTTGTCTATATCTTGTTTCTTTTATAATGAAGGTCTTGATTTTAATTTTGATGGATGTTGTCAATGAAAAGCCTCCACCTTCTTTGCTGCATTTGCAAGATTCTTTACTAGCTCCTATGTGTGTTCACTAATATTGTATCCATGCCAATGAACAAGATATTTCAATTTATTTTGGCACCACCTTGAATCTAAGTCTTCTTCTACTTCAAATTCTTCATTATTATCCACTTCTATAAGAAGAGGTGGCACTTTGCTGCAATCCGCCACATCTTGGATTTTCTCAACATATAAAGACTACTTCTAGTGGAACTCGTCTTTAGAGGGAGGATAATGTCATGGATATACACATGTAAACCAATAATTATATGATTTAGATAATAGTAGATAAAAGTAGGTCAATTCCATAATATCTTCTATAGAAGCTTTATAGATGCTACTTTGATTTTATAGGTGTCTTTTATTGATTTTTTAATTAAAAACGTGGTCAACAAGTTGGCTATGTGCCACACATGTTGATAGTTTAAAGAAAAAACTAATTATATGGCATACATGTAGAAAACCTGTCTTGTAAGCCAAGGCATGTGTCTTGCCAAGTCACATAGTTCTTAATTAGATAGTATATATAGAGGCAAGAGTAAAGCCCTCTTCACTCGTGTCAACTCCTTTCTTGCTTCTAGTCTAGTTTGAAGAGTCTTAAGTTTTCTTGTCTTTTGGCAATAAACCATTCCAATTTCTTTTTAATATACCTACTTCCTTATTTTTATTTTGTTACTTTTTCTTTGACTCGAATTTCGTTGGTTTATGAATCATCTTCTAGTTAAATGTTGTTGACATCATATCTTGCAAACTTAAGATATAATAAGTTAATATTGAAGGAAAATTTTTGATCCTTTAACTTCTTACCAAGGATATTATAGAGAACAAATAAAGATATTTTCATATTTTTAATCTGATTCTTAACTAAATGGTTACAAGGCAAAGAATATTAAGTAATTTTATTAACTTGAATATATAAAATAGATTAATCAACTAAACAATGAGAGGCAAAATCAGCATTTGGAGGTATTAAAGAGACAATGTTCTCTTGAATTCATGCGGCAAAGAAAAGTTAGTTGACTTTTGGAACACACTAATAGAAACTCCCAAGATCAGACTATTCCATCATCTTTTCTTGAATAGTGAAAATTTAAATTTTGATGCAAAATAGTAAGGATTTTATGATCCAATAAAAATTAAAGTATTTAAGATTTATTTTTGGTAATACATTTAAAAGATCAATATCCTTTGGATACACGAATACAAATTATGTAGAGATAAATTAATGGCCTTGAAAAATATGATATGGCCAAATACAAGTTTCTTTTACTATGAAGCTATAGTGGCTTGTAATTATTCAATGCATGAAGGTAGGACAAAGTGGAGGGGTTGATATATGGATCACTTCCTACATGTTATACCTAATAGAATTAATTGGATTCTCTAATTTAAGTTGGAAGCATTAGATAAGATTCAAAAGACTTATGGGTGATGATATCAAAGTTTTAAATGTGTATTCAACTTACACCAAAGAAAGCAAAGTACATTATGGTCGGAGTTGTTGAATATGTTATCCATAGATTGTTGATGGGAAATTAGAAGAGACTAGAACGGAGTTGAAAATACATGCAACAAATCTAACCTTCAAAAAATAATCAATTTGGATAGAGAATGTAAGCTTTTTTATTAAAAAAAAAACATGTTGCAAGTCAAAGATAACTTTCTAGCATTAAGTAAGATTAAATATAATTCATATAATAGAAGAACGGACGGCTTACGCATTTTAGCCCAATTAGACAAAATTCGAGTGTTCAAAATACTTCGGGCTTGTTCTTTATAACAAGAATATGTATTCCTGAAGGACAATGCATTCTTATGTCATTTGGCCATGTCGAGATAAATCCACCTTCAATCCACTTCCACCGCAAATTAATATATAAGAAGAGTTTTTGGATTTTATAAGAAGAGTTTATTTTAACGCAAGTAAAGTTGATTACCTATATCTAATAAACCATTGACTCACCCTGTATATTACGGGCTAGTATATTTTATTCTTGAACAAAAGTTAAACCAATCCGAATCCAAACAAGGCACATAATGATCACACAGTCACCCCCTAAGTCTACTGAAACATATCGACATGTCCCACCACCTATTAAACATATGCCTGAAATCAAACCGGCAATATCAACGCGGCCAAACCCGTTGGACAAAAACAAAACACGAACTCACTCATCCCACAAACCAGCCGCCAACATTGAGGCAAACAAAGTCCTCATAACCCATAGCCAAGGAACTGTTGCTCCATATGCCACAGGGAACCTGCACAATTCAAGGTCCAAAAGCGCCAAACATTCCACAATTCAACGCCTCCGCAGATACTTTTCCTTAAGTCTTTCGCAAACTCGTTTCTCAACGCCACAGCCCCCCTTTCCAAGCAGGTGGACCCGTGCAGAATGTGACGCAGTGCGCCATGAACCCTCACCACAACAGAAGCTCCAGTCGTCGCAACTCTCTTCTCGGCTACCAGGTTGCAGGGGGAGTACTTCTTAAAGCCCACCGATCCTCAATCCTCACACAGGCAATCCATCCACTCAAGGTTCGCACATCGCAGCGTCGCTGCCGATTCCGACCCCTTTTCCCGATTCAGCGAGCGTTAGAGTTTTGGTTGTAGTTCTCGACCCGAAAACGTTTGCAAAGCGTGTCGCTTGTTGCTCGCTCGGGTGCCTATCCATTCCGAAGTTTCTGTGCAGACGACCTAGTTTGGGATTCACGTCGCAGGCTCTAGCACATCCGTTGGCAGCAATGGCACCGCGAGCCGGAGAGCTTGACATCGCCGCCTCCGATGAGCAGGTTGCCGCCGCCCCCCTCGTGAGGATGCATGCGCCAATTCCCAGGGGTCAGCCCCGTGCGGAGGGTCCGGCGTGCGTGCTCGGCATCGGCACTGCTGTGCCTCCCACCGAGTTCCTGCAGAGCGAGTACCCCGACTTCTTCTTCAACATCACCAACACCAGCGAGAAGGAGGCACTGAAGGCCAAATTCAAGCGCATCTGCGACAAGTCTGGCATCAGGAAGCGCCACATGTTCCTCACGGAGGAGGTGCTCAAGGCCAACCCCGGCATCTGCACGTACATGGAGCCCTCCCTGAACGTCCGCCACGACATCGTCGTCGTCCAGGTGCCCAAGCTGGCTGCCGAGGCCGCGCAGAAGGCCATCAAGGAGTGGGGCGGCCGCAAGTCCGACATCACCCACATCGTGTTCGCCACCACCAGCGGCGTGAACATGCCCGGAGCCGACCACGCCCTGGCCAAGCTGCTGGGGTTGAAGCCCACCGTGAAGCGGGTGATGATGTACCAGACCGGGTGCTTCGGCGGCGCGTCCGTGCTCCGGGTGGCCAAGGATCTGGCCGAGAACAACAAGGGCGCCAGGGTGCTGGCGGTGTGCAGCGAGGTCACGGCCGTCACCTACCGCGCCCCGAGCGAGAACCACTTGGACGGCCTGGTGGGATCGGCGCTGTTCGGCGATGGCGCCGGCGTGTACGTGGTGGGATCCGACCCCAAGCCCGAGGCGGAGAAGGCGTTGTTCGAGGTGCACTGGGCGGGCGAGTCGATCTTGCCGGAGAGCGACGGCGCCATCGACGGGCACCTCACGGAGGCGGGGCTCATCTTCCACCTCATGAAGGACGTGCCAGGGCTGATCTCCAAGAACATCGAGAAGTTCTTGAACGAGGCCAGGAAGTGCGTTGGGTCGCCGGAGTGGAACGAAATGTTCTGGGCTGTGCACCCAGGAGGCCCGGCCATCCTGGACCAGGTCGAGGCGAAACTGAAGCTGACCAAGGACAAGATGCAGGGGAGCAGGGACATCCTGTCGGAGTACGGCAACATGTCGAGCTCGTCGGTGTTGTTCGTGCTGGATCAGATTCGGCAGAGGTCGGTGAAGATGGGGGCGTCCACGCTGGGAGAGGGGAGCGACTTCGGGTTCTTCATCGGCTTCGGGCCGGGGCTGACGTTGGAGGTGCTGGTGCTTCGCGCCGCCGCGAACGTGTAAATGGGGGAAGCAGGGCGCGAGAAACGCATCGGATGAGGGACAGGGAGTGTGCAGGGGCGGTGGCCGGGTGCGGGTGTGGACCACGCTCCTTCGCCGTGCATGATTCAGATCAGCAGCGAGCCGTGCGACCAGCCGCTGGACATGGAGCTGCTCGTCGGTGAGCAGATGCGGAGGCGCTACGGACACGGACGTCCCCCGGGTAGCATCCAAGCGGATGGATGTGAAGCCGAGGCCCAAAGTGTAACATGCAACACCGCAAAGGAAAGAGTTTGACAGATATTGTTTCGGCGATATGGACTAGCTGCTGAAAGCTCTGGTTTTCAAGCTTTTGACGGTTGTTGTTGTCATGTTCGAAGTCGTTGCAGTGGCAGTGATTGTGCTGGAGCAGGAGCAAAATTTCGTTGCACAAAGGATTCGGTGTAGTATATATTTAGGTGGAGCTTTAGATTAAACTGGGCACAGACAAGTGCTCTGCTGGCAAGGCTGCATGAGCATAACATATCTTGTGTCCAATGTATTATTCTGCGATGATTCTATGATGCACATTGCATATTTTTCATTATGCCACGTCTGTGTGCTTATACAACTTTTATGGTTCAGAATTGGGTGTTGCATGGATGTGTTCTTTCACAGAGATTGATATGTTGGATAGGGGGTTCATCCACTTGAACATGAGGTGGATTTGTTAGGTAATTGATAGGGGTGCTTTTCTTAGAACCTCTATGGCAATGAAACATAGATTAATGAAATTTCTGGCATTTGAGATCTAGTCATGTATGGAGAGGGAGATTCAACCTCTAGTATAGAATCAACAAAATGAAATTTCTAAATTCTTGGTTGAAATCCAAAACAAATGGATGAAATCATACAAACTTTGTGATATTAGGGTGCTACATAGATGATACGAAGGGGGTACCTGAACAAATTGGTGTGTCAAGTTGATGGCAATAAATTTGTAGGTACATTTAAATATTTTCAAGCATTGAATTTAGTTGAAATTCGAAAATGGAATTTCTGAGCTTATCAACAAAGAGGTTTATAATTGTAAATTGTCTAAAATATTTTGGTGGTGGAGTAGTTTTTGAGTCTTTAAGGTCTTGTATTTTTTGTTTGAATTTGCTTGTACTATACATAACTTTGTGTCATGGCTTTGTTTGGTTTGTTGCATTCCAGATGAATGCTACCAATGTGGTCATTCAAATGTCAGCTTTTAATGGATTATTGTTTTATTTAACCTTTTGATCGTATTTATCAGAATTTGCATAAGAGTGATATTTGCATTGATTGTCGAAATCTATCTTTGTCTTTTTGATGGCTCCACATGTATCACCATAATGGTCATTGCTCCATTTGGATTAACAAAGCAACTAGTCAGAGATGTTCTTATAATTAAAATTTATGTAGATGATATAGTTGCTTCATTTGTATAGCCAAGGATTGAATTAGGGCTTTGTATAGCAAAGCTTAACTAAGACTAGAATGGAGATGAAATAAGACTAGACTATCTTAGAAATCCAAGATCCTTCTAATCGATGGTAATACAAAGCTTCATTACAAAATATGACAAAACAAACCAGAATAAAATTGAATGGAATTGAACATAATAGGATATGAAGAGAAAACCGAGCAAACATCAATAGAACAAAATAAATTTAAATAGAAAGATGCAAAATCAAATTTTATTAAGAAAAAAGATCCAAAATCTTATCTGATCAGATGCTCTAGAAGGCCCTAGCTAGTCCTATTTATACCTTATCCTACTACTCTAGACTTTCTAAAATATTCCTAAGTGGTGGGCTCTACCTAGATGACTATCTTTTTTCTTTTTTAGAAGATTCTATTTTAGGCCCCACCTAGATAATCGCCTTAAACTCCCTTTTTAGAAGGTTCTATGGTGAGCCTCATTTATATAACTGCACTAAAATCTTTTTAGAATGTTCTATAGTGGATCTTACTTGGTCCATTATCTTAACTTCAATTCTAGAAACTTCCATGGTTCATTCTATCTATACATTTATCTTATCTAAACATTGTTACAGTTTATCCTCCTCTACTAATGCGGAATGCCCTTGTTTTTCTCTTGATGGTATCTCCGAATTGTCTCTTGGCAATGGGTGAGATTTTGTGTAAGTTTTCATATTGTATTGTAAATAGGATAATCTTTCTTAAGAACTTTGTATAAAAGTTGTAGACATCTACTGCCATGACAAAGGTAGCGATGGTCCAAAATACTATCCACTTCATATTTTTGTTGGTCATCAACTACAATTGGTGGTAGTGGTGGTGGTGGCGGTGGTGGTTGGTGTCCATCCAAAAAGCACTTTGGCTCAATGTGAAATTCTTTTAGTTGCAAAATATGGAAGATTGGATAGACCCGAATATGTAGTAGAAGCTCAAGATGGTATGCGACATCAGAAATCATTGCAAAAATGTAAAAAGGTCCAAGCTACGGAGGTGTTAATTCACAGATTTTGGTTGATGTAACAAGTGGCAAGTTGGTATTAGAGAGTTATACTTGATCACCCTTCTGGAAGGTCTTGTGCTATTGATGGTTATTTGCATATTGCTTTTGTCGATTCTATGTAGTAAAGAGGTAGTATCAAGCCTCTTATAAGGCCGTTATAAGCTATTATATAAATTCCTCTGTTGTTGAGTTATTGGTGTTGATGGAACAATAGAGAGTTGCTAGCATAATTAGATGCTGGCTGATATTAAGAAAAAATAATGAATGACCAGTACTTGCTTGAATACTATCATTGTAAGTAAATTCCAAAGGCATCAAGTATTCATCCCAAAAATATGATGAACCATCACAAATGCCCGTAGCATATCTTCTAAGGTCTGATTTGCATGCTTTGTTTGTCCATCTGTTTGAAGATGGAAGGGTGTAGACATGATAAATCATGTACCTAGTAGATTGAACAAGGCTTGTCAAAAACTTCCCATGAAGTATGGATCCTAATCTAAAATGAGATAATCTATGGTGATAAAAGATGGTATCAAAGAAGACTTGTGCAAGCATTGGGGCATCAATATTTAAGCATACTGTCGCCAAATAAAATTACTTTGAGAGTTGATCCACAAAGACAACAATCGCAATATGATTATGTGGTGATTGCAATAAACACATAATCAGATCCATAGTCACCTGCTCTCAATGTGCCGTAGGTAGTGGTATTAGCTGCAATAGTCAAAGAGACACTACGTTGCATGCTTTATTACATTAACATGACTCATAAGAGCATTGTTATACAGTAAATGCTTATAGTATGTTAAAATTTAATTAGAACATATAATATATTCATAAGTCTTGGTGTATGTTAGAATGGTTAATAAATTAATTTAAAGAGAGTGGATTTAAGAAACTTTATTTTGAGTTTTATCTGTTTTGATTATAATATTTAAAAAAATTATAGGACCTAAATGTTTAATATGAAGCCTTGAGAATAAATTAGAGCCTAAAGAAGAAATTTTTAACTAATAGGAGGCTTATTGGGAGGGATGAAAGCAAGGCATGGTTGGATGAAGGCAAGGAATGGAGATCTTCATTCCTATTGGTCAAAGGCCATGCCCCATGGACTTCAAGGAGACTGCCCGAGGCCTTATTAGGAATTAGGGTTTCTCTTTCGAGGTCATTTGTGCTTTGGAGGCTAAGATCAGCAAGTTCAAGATTTTGGGTATAATTTGGGTGAAGATTTTGTGTGATTTTGAGTTTTTGTGAAGGAGATATAGGTATTCAAAGTTAAGGTGTCAAATTTGTACCTACTGTCACTCTTTGAAGCATAAGGTATGCTTACAAAGAGCAATGAAAGATCGGCGACTAGAATTAGACAGCACACTTTCTTGGCTATACTTTACATATATTATTTGATGAATTCCAAGTTTAGATAAAGGAGTTATAAGGCATTGAAGACAACACATGTAATTCAAAGGCAATAAGTAAGTCATTTTTTTGATAGTAATGATTGGAGCCATATTTTAAGTTTCTGGACGAAGTTTTGGCTCAAATTTTTTGTAAGTGTGAGTTATTAGGTTAAAAAGCTATAGATCAAATTTTCATGGTATTTGAATACTTATTTTGTGAAATATGAAGAAAATAGCACATAGGCATATGTAAGCTAGTGTTTAAAGCTAATGTTAGGATTTTGGTGATATCTCAAGATTTGTAACAAATTTATAGTTGAAATTTTTTGTGGTAGTTTTTGAAAGTATATCAGTAATTTATATAAACTTTAGGATTGTTTGGACGATCCGATCATGAGATATGAATTATTGAAGTTCAAGAAATATTTTTCATAAGGATATAAAAGGTTTTAAGATACTTTATCATACATTTGGGTGTTTTTTTGGTACTTAGGCTTATGTATAGATGTAATTGCCCTAAAATATATTAATAGTCTATATAATAGGAAATTGGTAAAATATATTAATAGTCCATATAATAAGAAATTCAGGAGGACGAATGAGTACTTTAGTTATTAAAAGCAGTTAATTACAAAATTACGATTAGAATCTTTAGAATCAGGGAAAAGTATATAGGAGTTGTAGAAGTTAGTTAAGGTGCCAGACTGTGATAGTCATGAGCCGAGGCCCAGACTGTAATAGTATGAACTGGGGTAAGTTTAGTACTACCTCTTTTCTTTTGTTTGTTATTTTCTTTGAATAAGAAGATTGAGAGTTTCTAAATATTGTGAAGTGAATTATGGAATAGAAATGTGATTGATATTATTTGAGAAGAAGAAAGATTGAATGCTGAAATCTGATTGTAGTTCAGCAGAGAGAATGAATCTGTGTTTGTGTCAAACACCGTAATGTGAATGGCAGTTCTGTCTGAAGAATTCCAGTGATTGGAATGAAGGTAATTATGTGCTGAAAGTTGTGAGTACGCAGTATTACAGTTGGAGATTATGAGGGTGATTATATTGGTGGAAATAGCAGTTATTGGTATGACTGAATTACTGTAAAGAAAAGGCCGATAAGATGAAGGAAGAGATTATAGTTTTCTTGTGTGTTCAGATATTGAAAATAGAGACGATATATTCAGGAGGTAATTGATTGTGTGACCCTAATGTGAACGCTTAAGCAACTAGTCATTCGCCGTGTTCGAATCCTCCTATACGGATTTATGTTGGGAGGTTTCTTCCAGAATAAATAAAACGAGCAATCACAATTATATATATAAACTTGGTACTTTTATATCTTAGACTTGATTGAGCATTTAGTGGTAGCTAAAAGCCCAATGCTTTCTTGAGGCAAACTCTCTCTACTCTGAAAGCATGCAAAGGCTCAAACATCATGGTCCAAAATTGTCTAAAATCATGTTCTTGAGATCTATTCTAGAGTCTTCTCTCATTTCATATGTCTAGATATTGAGATGTCATGTACTTCCTAAAGTATGTACGTTCAAAGTTTAGCATTTTTAGGTACATAAATTTTCTTCTTGAAATAGAGCAAGCCATCACTAAAAGTGTAATCCTGATATTGTATATCACCTACCTTTAGCAAATCGCTAACTATCTTAAAATAAGTATCTCAACCCGTAGCTTCCTTCCATTTTGTCTCTTTGGTTAGATTTGAAATGACACTAGTAATGGTAGCAACTTTTGTCTTATTTTCTAATTCGACTTTTAAGTTTGATCTCCGTAATAAGTTGTTTGGCACAATATGTTGTCGCCTTTGCTTGTATTTAAGTTGAATATTTAAAAGCTACAACTGTTCTTTCTAATAATGATGCTGTAATTTCTTATTTTTTAGATATAAATAATGTAGCAAGGATCGATGGTCAGTCCAAACAACCACTAGCTTCTCCAATAGATAGTGTCGCCACATCTTTATGGTCTGTATAATTGCTAATTGATCTTGATCAGGTACAGAGTAATTGCGCTTAATTCTTTTGAGATTTTGTGATTCATATAGCATAAGTTGAAGGTCCCTACTAAAATCTTGTTGAAGAACCGCTCTAATAGCAAAGTCAGAAGAATCAATGTTAAGTATATAAGAAAGGTTAGGATCATATGATTGCAATATTGGAGCAATAATAAGTGCCTTCTTCAACTTATCAAAGGCGTTCTACTGCTCTAGTTTCCATTCAAATAGGGCACCTTTTTCCAATAGGTTTATCAATGAAGTAATAATGTGAACAAATTGCCGAATAAAATAGCAATAGTATCCAACAAGGCCTAAAAATGAGTAAACTTTAGAAGCATCCTTGGGAGTTGGCCAATCTTCTACTACTTTTACCTTATCTTGCTCCATACACATACCTTCAAAGGACACCACATGCCTCAAAAAGGTGACTTTCGACTTCCAAAGTTCACATTTTGATTGCTTGTAATAAAAGTGACTATCTTGTAGCTGATGCAATATTTTTTGTAAGTGTTGTTCATGCTCTTTAGGAGTTTTACTATATACAAGGATATCATCAATGAATACAACTACATACTTATTCAAAAGATCTTGAAATAATCTGTCCATCTAACCCATGAAAGAAGCTATAGCATTGGTGATGCCAAAAGATAAAACCAACCATTCAAAATGTCCATTGTGCATACAAAATAACATGTTTTTCACATCCTCTCTTGCAATAGGTATTTACCAATAGTTGCTTTGAAGATCTAATTTACTAAAGATAGTTACACCTCAAAGTTGGTGAAGAAGATTATCCACGCATGAAAGTGGATATGTATTTTTAATAGTCTACTTATTGAAGCCTTGATAATTGATGCAAAGGCAAAGTCCACCATCTTTCTTAGATACAAAGAGTACAAGTACTTTCCATGGTGATGTGCTTTCTTGAATGAGATTTTTTTTTAAATGTTCATCCAATGTCTTCCGTAGCTCTTCAAGTTCTTTTGGTGTTAGGCAATAAATTGGTCGACTTGTTGGTTTGGCTTCAAGCAATAATTCTATTTGAAAGGAGGCACCTCAATCAAGAGGTATGCCACTAGATAGGTCGGTTGGAAAGACATCCCGATATTCTCATATAAGTTAATCTGCTCATTCTACTCTTTTGGTTGTCTTTATTATCACCAATGCAAGATTTGGAACCACCATATATACTGGTTGCTTATGCTGTATTTGCTTCTTCATAAAAATCATTCCTACAAATAAATCTTTGATTACAGATTATCTTTCTTCTTCACTTGATACAAAGGTGCAAAGAGTCATCTTGTGTCCATCACCTTTAAAGAAGATTGTCCTTACTATCCAATCAACTTATATATTTTCCATCTCTAGCCATGACAAATCAAAGATAACATCATATCTTAGCTTTGTCACCTTAAACCTCTCTCTTAAGACATAGGTGTCAGTCAACCTCAAGATTGTCACAGACCAAAAAATACAAACAAGAAATGTAAACAAGAAGTTCAAGAAGAAATGACAAGAACTAGATTATCAGATGAGTACAAGAGCAACGCCAAGAGAATTGAGCTAGAGCTTCAAGAGATGCGTTGTCGAGACTGAAGAACTCTTCAGCCTCGACTCTTATATATACTACTGGCCTATGGTTCTAAGGAAGCGCATCAAGAAGCTTCCCAAGAACTATGAAGGTTCTCGAGCAACTACCCAAGAGCTAGGAAGCTTCTCAAGTAACTTCCTAGAATCTACTAGAATATTCTAAGAATCTTCTAGAGCCTTCAAAGGGAATCTTTAGGAAATCTTCAAAGAATCTTTAGGGAATCTTTGAAGAATATTCTAAGAGAATATTGAAGGAATCTTTCTAGAAAGTTCTAAAAACTTGTCTCTAGAAAGGTCTAAGGACTATGTCCGTAACATCACCTCCTCCTTTAGCTTCGAGGTCTCCGAGAAGCAATGTTATCGTCAATCAATACCAACACAAGAAAATGAAGATCTGTCACATAACCTCTACTATGAACTCCAATTGTTGTTCACGAGGCAAGTGATTCAATGGTCCTTGAAGCCAACGGTAGTGGCCCACGCCTTCAACTTCTGACCAAGCATGAACCTCCGTGTCTTCATTGTGAAATTGTCCTGCAAACACTCCTTCTGGCTGACCATTGTAGGCAGGCTCGACCTCAAATACAATCACCAGCGATCTGTTGCTCGGAATCCTTTGACGTCGTCGTGGTGTAGGCGGTTCTTCATCTCGCGGTCGTCTTCGTGAGCTAGTTGCTTGAGATGACATGACAAGTGTAGTATCTTGGCTATCCATATTCAAAGGCTAAAATGATAAGAACAAACTTGGGCTACTAACAAAGTTCTACGCTATCTTGGAGAGAATGACTACATCAACTATGGATTTTGGTGGTGCTTTCTCCTCTTTTTTGTTTTCTGGATGAGCAAGCTTCAGTAAGAAGCTATCGTCGAACCGGCTTGGGTTTCTCAGGATATCGTCGATGAAACTCCTGTACCTTTAGCGGCGCATTCGTGAGATTTTTGACCGGCTCCCATGTTCGTTCATTAATATCGTAACCGCTCCAATGCACAAAGTATTCTAATTTATCCCGTCTTTGCCGTGAATCCAGGACCTTTTCCACCTCGTATTCTTCGTGGTTCTCTATTTCTATGCTAGGTGGTGGACATTGTACTCTTCCAGGAAAAGACGATTCTCGATAAGGCTCCAACAAAGAAACATGAAAGACAGGATGTACCTTCATAGTAGCTGGTAACTCCAGACGATACGCTACAGGATTGATCTGCTTCTGGATAACAAATGGTCCCAATCTCCGATAGTCCAATTTGTCACATTGCTGCTTGGTCTTAATATTTCGTCGAAGCAGCCAAATTTTGTCTCCAATCGTGAATTTAGGTACCTGATTCTGAAATTTATCCGTCGACGCCTTGTAAGATTCTTGGGCAGTTTGCAATTGAAGCTACAATGTAGTTTGAAGCTGCGAAAGCTCCTTCACCAATCCTTCAGCTGCCGAATTGTTAATCGTTGACGAACTCCATAAGTCAAGCTTCGGATGGTATCCATAATTGGAAAAGAATGGCGTTTGTTGAGTTGACGCATGAAGGGTGTTGTTATATGCGAACTCGGCTAGCGGTAGATATGCGACCCGATCATCTTGTTGATAATTGATGGTGCAACGTAAATATTGCTCTAAAATTTGATTCATCCGTTCTGTTTTGGCCGTTTGTTTGAGGATGAAATGCCGAAGAAAGCTTGATATCCACCTTCAATATTTCAAAAAGAGATTTCCAAAACTTTGACACAAACTGGGTTCCTCGATCCGATACGATATCATCTGGTAGACCATGATATCGATACACATTATCAAGAAAGAGTCTTGCTGTGTCTTCGCTTGACGATGTCTTCTTGCAAGGGACAAAATGCGCCATCTTTGTAAGCCGGTCTACGACAACAAAAATGCTGTCAAATGAATTCGATGGTGGTAGATCCGTAATAAAGTCCATGGAAACCGAAGACCATGGTCGGCGCGGAATAGGCAATGGCTGTAGAAGTCTATAAGGCCGATGTCGAGGGTTTTTGGATCTTGAACAAATGTCACAAGATACAACAAAATCTTTCACATCCTTCCACATTTGAGGCCACCAGAAATCGCGGGAAATAAGTTCCAAGGTCTTATTGAATCCAAAATGTCCCGCAACTGGAAAGTCATGACGAGATTGAAGAACTCGGAGTCGTGTTGGCCTTTTTGGGATATACAACCGCCCTTCGAAATATACTAGATCTCCTTCCATCTTGAATTTATCATCACTAGCATGTTGCTTGATATCAAGGGCCAAAGAATCTTCAATGGTTGCGGCCCGTACCTGGTCGAGGAAGTCAGCATCAATTGGTACAATAGCTGCATTGAGCCGAAGTTTCTCTGGCTTCAACAATGTCGTGCACTGTTGATCAAATGCTGCATCTCCAGCCTTTGGCGTGAGATATGATCTCCTTGATAATGCATCGGACAACCCTTGTTGCTTCCCAGGCCGATAAGTAATAACAAAGTCAAACCTGGATAGCGACATACTCCACCGAGCTTGACGCCGATTCAAAACTCGAGCCGACATAAAATACTCCAAATTCTTGTGATCCATATATACGGTCACTGGATGTGCAGTTCCTTCGAGAAAGTGGCGCCACTCTTGGAAAGAATCTACTATAGCAAGGAGTTCCTTATCGTGGATCTCATAGTTGATCTCAGCAGCAGAGAATTTTCGAGAATAGAACGCAACTGGATGGAGCTTCTCATCTACGCCCATCTGGAAAAGTACACCTCCCAAAGCAAAATCCGAAGCATCTGTCTCCAAATAAAAGGCCTTTGTAAAGTCCGGATGTACCAAGATTGGAGTTGTAGTAAATACCATCTTAAAATCTTGAAATGCTTTTTCTGCGATAGGTCCCCATTCGAGCTTGTCCTTGTACGTTAACCGAATGAGGGGGGCAGCAACTTGAGAATAATTCTTGATGAAGATCCGATAGTAGTTAGTAAATCTAAGAAAACATTGTACGTCCCTAACCGTCTTCGGAACTTCCCAAGACATGATTGCTTCCACCTTCTTTGGATCCATCTTCAAGCCTTCCGTAGTCGCAATGAATCCCAAAAACTCTATCTCAGTTTGGTGAAATAAGCACTTCTCCAATTTGGCATAGAGTCCTCGCTCCTGTAGTTTTTTGAGTACCAGACGAACGTGCTTCTCATGTTCTTCCTCGTTCTTAGAAAATATCAAAATATCATCTAAATAGATGACAAAAAAATCATCTAGATGCTCTCGAAAGATGTCATTCATCATGTGTTGAAAGACCGCTGGAGCATTAGTAAGACCAAATGGCATGACATTGTATTCAAAATGGCCATACCTTGTTCGGAACGCTGTCTTCCATTCATCTCCTTCCTTAATTCGCACAAGGTTGTAAGCTCCCCTTAGGTCAATCTTTGTAAAGATCCTTGCACGCCCAAGTTGTTCTAGAAGACCAGAGATCAAAGGCAGTGGGTAGCGATTCTTTTTTGTCACCTTGTTGAGACCTGGATAGTCCACACACATCCGTAGTGAGCCATCTTTCTTCTTCAGAAATAAGATTGGTGCCCCAGCTGGCGACTTCGAATGACGGATAAAGTTCTTGGCTAGATTCTCGTCAATGTACTTCCGCAACTCAGTCAACTCCGTCTGCGACAAATTGTAGATTGGTCCAAAAGGTGGTTGTACTCCTTCTTGCAATTCAATGGTACAGTCATAGGGTCGATGCTCTGGCAGCATATCAGCATTCTTCTTTTCAAAGACATCTTTGAATTCTTCATACTGCTTTGGAATAACCAAAGTCGGAGTTGCATCTTCTCGAGTCGGAGTTGCGAAGATGACAAGAGGTGTATTTTGCTTGGCTTCCTTCATGAAAGCCCTTGCACCTATAAACAAGGATTTGTTTCTAGACATTGTCTTGGCAGATTCCACCTTCAAGGAGTTTGTTGGAAATGTCACTTTCCGCAACTTCCAATCTATCAATGGATTATATCTATCAAGCCAAGATAGTCCCAAAATGATAGGACATGAAGGGATCTTGATAACATTAAACACAATATTGCTCTCATGGTTTTCAAGACGTACCTTCAATGGTTTAGTTTCATGGATAACATTGCCCGAAGACAATGGTCGTCCGTCTATGACTTCTACATGGACAGGCTTAAGTTTCTTTACAAGAGAAATATTATGAAGCTTTGCAAACTCTTCATCTATAAAGCAAGCGGATGCACCCGAGTCTAATAAAGCATCGACTTGTAGTTCTTGAATACCCAGATGTAAAGGTACCATAAAACAATCTGAAGGTTGAGCTGAGAGAGAGGGACCTTGATTAATTTTGGATGTTGAGATGTCCAGCCGCACGGTCCCTATTGTGGCTGGGCGTCCTTGTTTTCCTGCATGCTTGTACTCCTGAGTCTTGTTGTTTGAGGCTTTTGTTTCTTCCGACAATCTACAACTTTATGGCCCGCTTCTCCGCAATATAAACACAAGTTTTGTTCAAACCGTCGCTTCCTTTCCTCAGCTGTGAGGGGTTTGAAACATACCGCATCAATTTGCATGGGTTCAGGATCTGTGGAGTGATTCTCTGGACCTTTTGAAAATGTAGCAAATGCTCCATCATTTCTCCAGCGTGATCGTCTTTCTTGTCGTAATTCAAAGAGGCGGTTGTCACAAATAATTGCCTGAGATATAAGTTCTTCTAAAGTATCCGCCTTAGGCATGGTGATCAATAAGTTCTTGACATCATCTCTCAGTCCATATCGAAATCGTGTCATGAACGCCTTATCATTCTAATCAAGATCACATGTAAGCTGTTGAAATTCTGCAGCATAGATTACAGCAGAACGTGATCGTTGTCGCAGATTTTGTATCTTTCTTTCAGCCACTCTTTCTCGATCGCTATCTCCAAACGCAGCAGTAAGTCTCTCTATGAAAGCTTCTAGGTCGTACAATATTGGAGAATCCTTCTCCAATAGTGGAGTAAACCAAGAGCGAGCATTTCCTGATAGAAGAGTATCTATGAAAGTAACCTGGGTAAATCTATTTGGATAACGAGAAGAGTATAGGCATAGGTAAAGTCGTACTTGTTGCACAAAACCTCGAAAGTTGGCTCTTGTTCCGTCAAACTTGTCTGGCATATTCGCTTTTGGTTCTTTCGTACTAATCCTTGAAGTATCTATAAGAGTCGCATGTGACACATGTCTTGCTTCTCTCAGTCGAATAATCTCTTGTTGTAGGCTATAAATTTCGCGTCTAGCTTCTTCGGTCACTAGATCAATTTGAGGTTCTTTACTTGGATTGCAAAGAAATGCAATCTCCTTTCGTACACTATTCATAAGAGCTTGAAGATCTGCAAGAGTTGCCACTCTATTGTCTACTTGTGGAGATGCACTGTCTATGATCTGGTCTACTTCCATATTTAGAGAATAGATGGTTTAAAATTTTCAGAGAAGAAGAAATTGCTAAGTCTCTTGGAGAAAATTGTAGCACTACCTGTCACTAAAACCTACTCGGAGAAGAGAAAAGAAAAAACACACTAAACGATTTCAGTTTTAGAGGAGGGTAATCCGCAATCTCTAAAAATACCTCAATGCTTTCGAGAAGAGGGGTAATCCGTACTCTATCAAGAAGGCAAAGCTCTGAAATCGATGTTAACAGTCTTTTCTACTAGCTATGCTAAACAAAAAGAAGGAATTAATATCAGTCCAAGAGAGGGTAATCCGCAACCCTTAGAACGCTCAAGTATCTCTAAGGAAAGGGGTAGTCCACTCTCTGCCTCAAAGAACTAAGCTCTGATATTGTGATTGAGAAAATATTAGTTTAGAGGAAGGTAATCCGCAACCCCTAAAGCGCTAGAACATCTTCAAGAAGAGGGGTAATCCGCTCTCAAACAAGAAGGATTCAGCTCTGATATTAAGATAAAGGTAGTCTCGACAAACAGTCACGGACCAAAAAATACAAACAAGAAATGTAAACAAGAAGTTCAAGAAGAAATGACAAGAACTAGATTATCAAATGAGTACAAGAGCAACGCCAAGAGAATTGAGCTAGAGCTTCAAGAAATGCGTTGTCGAGACTGAAGAACTCTTCAGCCTCGACTCTTATATATACTACTGGCCTATGGTTCTAAGGAAGCGCATCAAGAAGCTTCCCATGAACTATGAAGGTTCTCGAGCAACTACCCAAGAGCTAGGAAGCTTCTCAAGTAACTTCCTAGAATCTACTAGAATATTCTAAGAATCTTCTAGAGCCTTCAAAGGGAATCTTTAGGAAATCTTCAAAGAATCTTTAGGGAATATTTGAAGAATATTCTAAGAGAATATTGAAGGAATCTTTCTAGAAAGTTCTAAAAACTTGTCTCTAGAAAGGTCTAAGGACTATGTCCGTAACATCACCTCCTCCTTTAGCTTCGAGGTCTCCGAGAAGCAATGTTATCGTCAATCAATACCAACACAAGAAAATGAAGATCTGTCACATAACCTCTACTATGAACTCCAATTGTTGTTCACGAGGCAAGTGATTCAATGGTCCTTGAAGCCAACGGTAGTGGCCCACGCCTTCAACTTCTGACCAAGCATGAACCTCCGTGTCTTCATTGTGAAATTGTCCTGCAAACACTCCTTCTGGCTGACCATTGTAGGCAGGCTCGACCTCAAATACAATCACCAGCGATCTGTTGCTCGGAATCCTTTGACGTCGTCGTGGTGTAGGCGGTTCTTCATCTCGCGGTCGTCTTCGTGAGCTAGTTGCTTGAGATGACATGACAAGTGTAGTATCTTGGCTATCCATATTCAAAGGCTAAAATGATAAGAACAAACTTGGGCTACTAACAAAGTTCTACGCTATCTTGGAGAGAATGACTACATCAACTATGGATTTTGGTGGTGCTTTCTCCTCTTTTTTGTTTTCTGGATGAGCAAGCTTCAGTAAGAAGCTATCGTCAAACCGGCTTGGGTTTCTCAGGATATCGTCGATGAAACTCCTGTACCTTTTGCGACGCATTTGCGAGATTTTTGACCGGCTCCCATGTTCGTTCATTAATATCGTAACCGCTCCAATGCGCAAAGTATTCTTATTTATCCCGTCTTTGCCGTGAATCCAGGACCTTTTCCACCTCGTATTCTTCGTGGTTCTCTATTTCTATGCTAGGTGGTGGACATTGTACTCTTCCAGGAAAAGACGATTCTCGATAAGGCTCCAACAAAGAAACATGAAAGACAGGATGTACCTTCATAGTAGCTAGTAACTCCAGACGATACGCTACAGGATTGATGTGCTTCTGGATAACAAATGGTCCCAATCTCCGATAGTCCAATTTGTCACATTGCTGCTTGGTCTTAATATTTTGTCAAAGCAGCCAAACTTTGTCTCCAATCGTGAATTTAGGTACCTAATTCTGAAATTTTTCCGCGGACGCCTTGTAAGATTCTTGGGCAGTTTGCAATTGAAGCTTCAATGTAGTTTGAAGCTGCGAAAGCTCCTTCACCAATCCTTCATCTGCCGGTGTCGTGTTGTAATACGAGTATACAGTGAAAATAAAAAGAAAGGGGAATTTTATTAATATTCAGTTACCTCGAATATTAGGAGCATCAACCAACTCCAGTACAAATACTGAGTGGTCTGGTTGAGTCACTCCGTTACAGTCAGCCGGGGCATACTGAAATGCTCCATTCGATTCCAATAACGGGAGTCAGCAGGAAGAGAAGGACCAATTCACACGACGGGTTCGAGGAGCCAATTGGATCCAATTTTGATAATCCAATCCGGGTCCTCATATCCAATATGAGACCTGAATTGGTTGGGCGAGTCAATGTGGTCTAATTACGGAAAATCTAGGTCTTACTACGGGTCTTAGCCAATCTGACGCGAGGACCAATTTGACCCAATTACGGGAACATCCAGGTTACTACAGGCATCTTTCCCAATATAGGACCTGAATTGGTCGGGCGACTCAATGTGGTCCCGATTACGGGGTTCGATTCTGTTTCAGGCTGTCCTATTCTCTGTGCCGTTTCAGGGAACATTGTTTTCGATAAATGGATTTCTTAAAGGTAAAAACGGAGGAGAAAGCTTGACGGCGAGAGCCAATTTCGGATCCAAGCTTGAGGTGGGAGCCAATTCCGGATCTAAGACGGAAGATTGAAGGAATTCAGAGGATAAGGTTAGGGGGGATATAGTTTTGAGGGGGGGGGGTTTTTTTTCAGGGAAATCGGGGGGGGAGGGAGTTTTCAAGCTTTTGTAAGGTTATCAGTTCGGTTTTCTTTGGAGGTTTTTTGAAGATCAAGGAAATTAGAGAGAGGAGCTTCATGCTTCGGGTCGGGGAAGGAAAGACATAGAATTTGGATTTTTCCTCTTCGTAGAGTTTTGGGAAGACTGAGGCAATCGCTGCTGAAGTCAGTGTTGTAATGGTGAATCGGGATTTTTAAATGAAGTGGGTTTGAATACTCTTAACTGTTTTGTAAAATCGAGTTACGTCTATGATTGAAGGATTAAAGGGGTGTCTATAGGATTGAGTATGGGGAATGAATGAAATTTATTGGGTTAATCTAACAGGACAGTCAGTGGATACAAGATCGTAAGTACAAAGGGGTATTGAAGATTAACAGTTTGGATTGTTCGGGGTTCTCTGTAACGTCTAGAGACCTATCGGCTGGGGCAATAAAAAGACTTTGACAAGCAGTGGAAGAGCATGCGTTGTCGTGTTGTGACACGAGTATACAGTGAAAATAAAAAGAAAGAGGAATTTTATTAATATTCAGTTACCTCGAATATTGGGAACATCGACCAACTCCAGTACAAATACTGAGTGGTTAGGTTCAGTGACTCCGTTACAGTCAGCCGGGGCATACTGAAATGCCCCATTCGATTCCAATAACGGGAGTCAGGAGGACGAGAAGGACCAATTCACACGACGGGTTCGAGGAGCCAATTGGATCCAATTTCGATAATCCAATCCGGGTCCTCTTACCCAATATGAGACCTGTATTGGTGGGACAACCCAATGCAGTCTAGTTACGGGAAATCTAGGTCTTACTGCGGGTCTTAGCCAATCTGACGCAAGGACCAATTTGACCCAATTACGGGAACATTCAGGTTACTACGGGCATCTTTACCAATATAGGACCTGAATTGGTCGGGCGACTCAATGTGGTCCCGATTACGGGGTTCGATTCTGTTTCAGGCTGTCCTGTTCTCTGTGCCATTTCAGGGAACGTTGTTTACGGTAAATGGATCTCTTAAAGGTAAAAACGGAGGAGAAGGCCTTGATGACGTGAGCCAATTTCGGATCTAAGCTCTGACGACGGGAGCCAATTCCAAACTAAGACGGAAGATTGAAGAAATTCAGCGGATAAGGTTAGGGGGGATATAGTTTTGGAGGGGTGTGGTTTTTTTTTGAGGGAAATCGGGAGGAAGAAGGATTTTTCAAGCATCTGCAAGGTTACCTGTTCGGTTTTTTTTTTATTGGTGGTTTTTTAAAGATCAAGGGAAAGAGAGAGAGGAGCTTCATGCTTCGGGTCGGAGAAGGAAAGACATAGAATTTGGATTTTTCTTCTTCGTAGAGTTTTGGGGAAGACTGAGGCAATCGCTGCTGAAGTTAGTGTTGTAATGGTGAATCGGGATTTTTAAATGAAGTGGGTTTGAATACTCTTGACTATTTTGTGAAATCGAGTTACGTCTGTGATTGAAGGATTAAAAGGGTGTCTATAGGATTGAGTATGCGGAGTGAATGAAATTTATTGGGTTAATCTAACAAGACAGTCAGTGGATACAAGATCCTAAGTACAAAGCAGTATTGAAGGTTAACGGTTTGGGTTGTACAGGGTTCTCTGTAACGTCTAGAGACCTACTGGGTGGGGCAAAAAGGACTTCGACAAGCAGTCGAAAAGCACCCGTATAGATTTACGGTACATTGTTGCAGTCATTTATATTCCAGTAGTCAAAAACTGATAGACTGCTTGACTATCGGCGAATCTCCATACTACCTTCTACAGCTAGACGCCCGGCGCGTTCTCGAGCAGGAAAGCACGTAATACGACATAAGTGGTGAACCCGACGTGAAAGCTTGAGGTAGAAGATATTGGACTTTGGTTGATTTTATCTTTATTTTTATAGAAAACGAAAATAAAAACTTTGAAGGATTTTTGGGAGAAGTTTCTGGTGGGGAGTCTTCTAAAGGACAAGGTATGCACATGGATCCATCTATTGCTAGTTTGTTTCAAGCCCTCTCATTGTCAATGCAGCAACAGCAAAGCAATGATCGAAAGGAAGCTTTGGCAACCAAAGCATTGCAAGCAGTGGTCAATAAAATTGATCAATTTGATGGGAGGAATATTTCAAGGTATTTAAGATGTTATGTTTGTGAAATGGAATTAAATCGGGTTTCTGAGAAAAAAATGGTTGCACTATTTGGACTTGCCACGATACCGGAGATAAGGGACCACATTACATCGATTACGGATCGTTGTAGGAATTCATGGGAGGATTTTTTACATGCATTGAAAGACGAATATTTCTTGGAAGATGCTGATCGCGTTACTAAGAAGCTGTTTCTGGGATGGATTGAACGGCCCAATAAGAATTTGCAAGCAACAGAGCTACTAAGGGAATTTGAGAGGCAGTACTCTCAATTATCGAAGGTAGAAAAATTGACATTGGAGCCGAATAAAGTTGATCTATTTCTTCAATCTGCTGATGGAAAATTGCAAGAGAAATTAGAACCTCTTCTTGAAGACAAAGAAGAAGATGAAGGATTGACAATGAAGTGGAAGAACGTTGAAGATGCGGTGGGGTTGCTTACAAAAAAAGAAAGGAGGAAGGATAGGAGCAATATTCCAAAAACAGTACAAGCACCCAAAGCTCCAGTACGTAGAACACCACCGACAATGCCTACAGTTCAACCTTCGACATCCTTGTCAAAGAAAGCAGATATGGATATGGAAGAAATTATACGAGGAATGCGAGATCTTCAAATCAAATTGGCAAGACTTAAAGAGAATACTTCTATAAACAATTCGAAGAATGTTTCAAAACAAGGATATGTACAAAGATGCATTTGGTGTGATGATGCTTCACACACTAGAAAAGATTGCAATGAATTTAATAATATGATACGGCAGGGAATTATTTGCTGGAAAGATGGGAAGATAGCATTGAAAGATAGGGAGGATCTTCTTCAAACTAATTTTGGCAAGGGAGGAATGAGAGCATTGGTTCAAGATTACTTAAAAGAGCATGAAACAGTAGTACGAGAAAGTGCAAGTTATGGTGCTAGAGTAGATGATGCAATTGGTGGAAGTACGGAAACTAGTGAGTTTTGGGCTTCTGCCGTTTCTACAATGCAAGAAGGAAAATTACCTCGAGAAGCGTTATTGAGAACTGCAGCTACAATACGAGGAAGAACAGGTTGGGAGGATCCTGTTGAGTCTCTTTCAGTTCATGCATATATTGCTAAGAGCCAACATGAAGCTTTGATGGAAGAAAAAAGACGAGGAAATTTTGATGATACTAGAGAAGGAAATTCTTTTAAGAGGCAAACTCGAGGAGACAAGGCTCGGGAGGCAGCTTCACAAGAATTGCCTGTAAAGGATACCTCAGCATCATTGGGAGAAAAAACAACGGAGACAAAAAATAAGGGAAAATCAATTGCTTATAAGCTACTTTCTGACATTGAAGCGGCAACAAATTTGAAAGGGGTGTTGGAAGAACGTATATTAAACGCTAAGGTGGAATTCACATTGAAAGAAGTCTTGGAAATTGCAAAGAAGGAATTTCATGATGTTATCATTGACAGCATTAAGCGAAAGAAACAATTAATGAGCGAAACTGGAATGAGTCATGTTATTGATGCAAGAATATGTAGAGATGAAGAAGAGGTTGATATTGGTTACAAGCAACCAACAAATGAAAAGAATGGGTATAATCAGCGAATACGTTTCGAAGATTTTAGTGACAAGGAAATGGAAACTTTGAGCCATTATACTCGAAAGCATTGGGCAAAAGCAACTACTGAGGTATTAGTGAAGGTAGGAGATATAGAAGAACCAATAGTTACCTTGGTGGACTATGGTTCTGAAATAAATCTCATGTCTAAAGATCTTTATAAGAAGCAAAAATGGCCAATTGATATGGAACATGGATGGGCAATACGAGCAGCTAATAACACACGAGGCGAATTATATGGAGGTTGTCCAGATGTCAAAATTCGGATTGGGGATGTTGCGACGGAGCAACATTTCTTCGTTCAAGATACAACGTCTTATCCGTTGATTTTAGGACAACCTTATATCACGGCAACACGGATGGAAACAAAGGTACTTGACGATGGTTCTGCTTATGCAAGGGTACGGAGCGAAGATGGGAGGAAAGCTGTACAATTTCTAACAGTACCTCCTAACCATGAACGGAATCGAGATAGGTTGAGGGAGAAACCATTGCCAAAGATTGTTGAAGGATTTAAGGATTTTGGGGAGGTACCACTGTAAAGCGAGATTATGGAGGTACAAAAGAGGAGGTACTCTCGCGAGATGAAGGTGCCTTTGATGCGAGTTTTATTGGTATATTGGAGAATGGAAATATTATGTATAAGAAAGTTGATGATTTTAAAAGAAAAGAAAGAAAAAGATTATATGATATTGAAGGACAGTTACGCAAGATAGGTACATTGCAAGATGATGAGAGGATTTTGGGTGTTTATGAAGAAAATGGGCTGGAAGATTCATTGGAATTGATTACATCTATTGGGTTAGGGGATAATGATAAGATTGTTGAGATTCATTCGAGAGAGGTTTATACCATGCTTGAATCTTTTCAAGCACCAGAAGTCACAGTAGAGACGAGATATAAAACGGCAGATAAGAAGGTAAAGCCTGTTGCCGGACCATTACCAGAAGACTCTAAAGAACAAATGGGAGAAGCATCAAAAGAAGCAAGTTTAAGAGATCCAATGAGTATTGGACATCAGTTTACTGAAGAGACTTTTGAAGAATTGAAGATTGGTTCTGATGGTTCTTTATTGCCGGAGGAAATTACTTGCTTCAAAAAGATGTTGGCTAAACAAGGTAGATCGTTTGCCTTCGAATCTCATGAAATTGGGTGTGTGGATCCAAATATTATAACACCTATGGTTATCTTCACAGTACCGCATGTACCTTAGAATCTAAGGCCGATTCCAGTACCGAGGGCACATTTACCTAAATTGGTGGAACTATTGAAAGAAAAGATAAAGATGAAAATATTAGAACCTTCATTTGCACCGTATTCTAGTCAATGGTTTACGGTACCTAAGAAGAATGGGTCACTACGGTTTATTCAAGATATGGAGCCGGTGATTGCTGTAACTGTCAGGAATGCAGGAATTGGACCTATTGTGGATGAATTTGCTGAGGCGTTTGCTGGAAGGGCGATCTATTCAATGGGTGATTTCTATTCAGGTTATGATCAATTTCAACTTGCCGAAGGAAGTAGAGATATGACAACGATGAGGACACCGCTTGGATTGGTTAGAATGTGCACTCTTCCTCAAGGCGCGACCAACTCAGTTGCGCATATGATGAATGGGATGAATAAGGTATTGAGAGATTTTATCCCGGAAAAGACTATGCCTTTTCTGGATGATGTTCCTATAAAGGGGTGCAGAGAAGGAGACAAGGATGAAACTTTAGATATGAGGGGGTGTCGCAGATATGTTGTTGATCATATACAAGATTGTGAAAAGATTTTAACTCGGCTTGGAGAAGTTCAACTTACATTATCGGGTATGAAGTCCGTATTTGGAGTGCGAGAGGTTGTAATTGTTGGACATTTATGCGGATCTTACGGAAGAAAACCAGATCCGACTAAAGTTGATGCAATTGGAAGGATGAAAGAGGATTGTGGTTCTTTAACAGAGGTTCGCAGGTTTTTGGGTGCATGTGTATTTTATCGAATCTGGATCCCTCATTTTGCTCACATAGCGAATCCATTATATGAACTGTTACGCAAGGGTTACCGATTTGAATGGAAAGAAAGGCATATTCAGGCAATGCAAAGATTGAAGAAATTATTGATGTCACCTCCAATATTGAGGAAGGTCGATTATAAGTGCAATAGACCAGTGATTCTTACTGTAGACGCTAGTACAATTGCCGTTGGATGGGCGGTGGGTCAAGATGATTCGAATGGGAGTAGATTTGTAGTTCGATTTGGGGCTAAAGTTTTAAGTATTCGTCAGCGTGCATATTCGCAAGTCAAAAGAGAACTTTGGGGAGTCGTTTCGGCTATGAAAGCTGAAAAGGACTATTTGATTGGGGCAGTAGTAGTAATTGAAACAGATTGCTTGCCATTACTTGGAATGATTATTAACTGTTCAACGCCAGATATTGCAATGTTGAGATGGATTGCTTATATTAAGTCGCTAAATCCAGAATTTAAGCATATCACTCAAAAGGATAATTTAGTAGCAGACATGCTATCTCGAGCAAGATACGAGAGGGAGGACGAAATGGTTGAAGACATTGATGATGTCGGATTGAAATTCTATTCAATATCAAATCTCAACAGAGAAGACAAGCTATTTCTTGAAGAATCTTATAAAGGAGAATTATTGGATATTGGTCATTATTTGAAT
Organism: Physcomitrium patens; assembly: GCF_059467195.1. Taxonomy (NCBI): domain Eukaryota; kingdom Viridiplantae; phylum Streptophyta; class Bryopsida; order Funariales; family Funariaceae; genus Physcomitrium; species Physcomitrium patens. The sequence goes on from NC_143433.1 coordinate 12,602,224, forward strand.
ACCTTGTCTAAGCAGGGGAATTGGTCTACAGAAAAATTCAAACAAATAAGAAAAAAAGCATATGGATTTTTACTTCGAGATGGATTCTTATGGAAGAGACCGAAGAAAGGAATTGGGATGCCACAATGAGTGATAGGCAAAAGGGAAGAAAAACTAAAATTATTAAAGGAGTTTCATGATAGTTTATGGGCAGGGCATAGAGGAATCTGGGCTACTTTTGCTAAACTCAAGGAACGATATTGGTGGAAAAATATGTATCGAGATGTGCTCTCATTTGTAGAGTCATGTGAAATTTGTCAATTGTATTCTAATATCCGACATCGAGATGGTCTTCATCCTACGTATCCTCTGGCTATTCATTTTAAATGGGTTGTTGATTTGGTTATTATGCCGGTTGGGTTATGGCAGATGAGATATTTGGTTTTAGCTCGTGAAGATTTATCAAATCAAGTAGAAGGAAGAGCATTGAGGACAAAATCTACAGAGGGGATTTGTAGGTCTTTGCTTGAAGATGTCATTTGCCGTTACGGGTGCGTAGGAAAAATCACTGCAGATCGTGGAGAATTAAATGCACAAGAAGCTCGTAAGTTCTTTGAAAGATGTGGAGTTAAACTATCACTGACTACTGCTTATAATCTGGAAGGGAATGCAAAAAGCGAACGTGGTCACCCGCCGATTGTGAAAGCATTGATTAAAGCTTGTAATGGGAAGGTTAAAGAGTGGCCACGGCTTTTGTCATTTGCATTATGGGCTGATCGAACAACACATAGTTCGGTGACAGGATATATGCCAGTAGAACTTATGACAGGTCAAAAACCAATTATGCCGATTGAAGAAAAGGTACTTACTTGGAGTATGCTACCATAGGAAGATGGATTGACAAGAGAAGAACTTCTAGCTATTAGGATTCGACAATTGGAGCAAAGAACGGAAGATGTCCAGATAGCATTGGAAAGGTTAAAAAGAGCAAGGTTACAAAACAAGGCGCGATTCGATAAGCAACGTCGATTGAGACCAAAAGCAATTGAGGAAGGTGACTGGGTACTTGTTTATGACAATAGTCTGGATAATCAACATAGTACTTTGCGGAAATTTTCAAAACGTTGGTTTGGACCATATGTTGTAACAACTGTTCATGATAATGCGACTTACTCATTACGAGAGTTAGATGGTACAAAATTGAAAATACCAATTGCAGGGAAGCGAGTAAAAATATTTAAACGAAGACACGCAGAGATGAATATGGAAGACCTTAATGAAGGTACAGAGATTCCGCAGCAAGAAGATGAAAGTGATATGGATAATGAAGGTGACGACGACGAACTGGACAAAGACGTAGGGGATATATTCTGAATCAAACAGCAATTGGGTAAATTGGTGCATACCGGAGGATGCACAGGTTCAGAGGGGGTGGATGTCGTGTTGTGACACGAGTATACAGTGAAAATAAAAAGAAAGGGGAATTTTATTAATATTCAGTTACCTCGAATATTGAGAACATCGACCAACTCCAGTACAAATACTGAGTGGTCTGGTTCAGTCACTCCGTTACAGTCAGTCGGGGCATACTGAAATACCCCATTCGATTCGAATAACGGGAGTCTGCAGGAAGAGAAGGACCAATTCACACGACGGGTTCGAGGAGCCAATTGGATCCAATTTCGATAATCCAATCCGAGTCCCTTACCCAATATGAGACCTGTATTGGTGGGGCAACCCAATGCAGTCTAGTTACGGGAAATCCAGGTCTTACTACGGGTTTTAGCCAATCTGACGCGAGGACCAATTTGACCCAATTACGGGAACATTCAGGTTACTACGGGCATCTTTACCAATATAGGACCTGAATTGGTCGGGCGACTCAATGTGGTCCCGATTACGGGGTTCGATTCTGTTTCGGGTTGTCCTGTTCTCTGTGCCATTTCAGGGAACATTGTTTAGGTAAATGGATCTCTTAAAGGTAGAAACGGAGGAGAAGGCCTTGATGACGTGAGCCAATTTTGGATCTAAGCTCTGACGGCGGGAGCCAATTCCGGATCTAAGATGGAAGATTGGAGAAATAGAGAGGATAAGGTTAGGGGGGATATAGTTTTGAGGGGGGGAGGTTTTTTTTTCGGGGGGAATCGGGGGGGGAGCGAGGTTTCAAGCTTTTACAAGGTTACCAGTTCGGTTTTTCATTGGAGGTTTTTGGAAGATCAAGGGAATTAGAGAGAGGAGCTTCATGCTTCGGGTCAGGGAAGGAAAGATATAGAATTTGGATTTTTCTTCTTCGTAGAGTTTTGGGAAGACTGAGGCAATCGCTGCTGAAGTTAGTGTTGTAATGGTGAATCGGGATTTTTAAATGAAGTGGGTTTGAATACTCTTGACTGTTTTGTAAAATCGAGTTACGTCTGTGATTGAAGGATTAAAGGGGTGTCTATAGGATTGAGTATGCGGAGTGAATGAAATTTATTGGATTAATCTAACAGGACAGTCAGTGGATACAAGATCGTAAGTACAAAGGGATATTGAAGATTAACAGTTTGGGTTGTACGGGGTTCTCTATAACGTCTAGAGACCTACCGGCTGGGGCAAAAAAAAGACTTCAACAAGCAGTCGAAGAGCATCCGTATAGATTTACGGTACATTGTTGCAATCGTTTATATTCCAGCAGTCAAAAACTGATAGACTGCTTGACTATCGGCAAATCTCCATACTGCCTTCTACAGCCAAATGCCAGGCGCGTTCTCGAGCAGGAAAGCACGTAATACGATAGAAGTGGTGAACCCGACGCGAAAGCTTGAGGTAGATGGTATTAGATTTCGGTTGATTTTATCTTTATTTTTATGGAAAATAAAAATAAAAATTTTGAAGGATTTTTGGGAGAAGTTTCTGGTGGGGAGTCTTCTAAAGGACAAGATATGCATATGGATCCGTCTATTGCTAGTTTGTTTCAAGCCTTCTCATTGTCAATGCAACAACAGCAAAGCAAAGATCGAAAGGAAGCATTGGCAACCAAAGCATTGCAAGCAGTGGTCAATAAATTGATCAATTTGATGGGAGGTTTTTTTTTCGGGGGAATCGGGGGGGGGAGCGAGCTTTCAAGCTTTTGCAAGGTTACCAGTTCGGTTTTTCATTGGAGGTTTTTAGAAGATCAAGGGAATTAGAGAGAGGAGCTTCATGCTTCGGGTCGGGGAAGGAAAGACATAGAATTTGGATTTTTCTTCTTCGTAGAGTTTTGGAAAGACTGAGGCAATTGCTGCTGAAGTCAGTGTTGTAATGGTGAATCGGGATTTTTAAATGAAGTGGGTTTGAATACTCTTGACTGTTTTGTAAAATCGAGTTACATCTGTGATTGAAGGATTGAAGGGGTGTCTATAGGATTGAGTATGCGGAGTGAATGAAATTAATTGGGTTAATCTAATATGACAGTCAGTGGATAGAAGATCGTAAGTACAAAGGGGTATTGAAGATTAACAGTTTGGGTTGTTCGGGGTTCTCTGTAACGTCTACATACCTATCGGCTGGGGCAAGAAAAAGACTTTGACAAGCAGTCGAAGAGCATCCGTATAGATTTACGGTACATTGTTGCAGTCGTTTATATTCCAGCAGTCAAAAACTAATAGAGTGCTTGACTATCGGCAAATCTCCATACTACCTTCTACAGCCAGACGCTCGACGCGTTCTCGAGCAGAAAAACACGTAATACGACACTGGATTGTTAATCGTTGATGAACTCCATAAGTCAAGCTTCGGATGGTATCCATAATTGGAAGAGAATGGCATTTATTGAGTTGACGCATGAAGGGTGTTGTTATATGCGAACTCGGCTAGCGGTAGATATGCGACCCATTCATCTTGTTGATAATTGATGGTGCAACGTAAATATTGCTCTAAAATATGATTCACCCGTTCTGTTTGGCCGTTTGTTTGAGGATGAAATGCCGAAGAAAGCTTGATATCCACCTTCAATATTTCAAAAAGAGATTTCCAAAACTTTGACACAAACTGGGTTCCTCGATCCGATACGATATCATCTGGTAGACCATGATATCGATACACATTATCAAGAAAGAGTCTTGCTGTGTCTTCGCTTGACGATGTCTTCTTGCAAGGGACAAAATGCGCCATCTTTGTAAGCCGGTCTACGACAACAAAAATGCTGTCAAATGAATTCGATGGTGGTAGATCCGTAATAAAGTCCATGGAAACCGAAGACCATGGTCGGCGCGGAATAGGCAATGGCTATAGAAGTCTATAAGGCCGATGTCGAGGGTTTTTGGATCTTGAACAAATGTCACAAGATACAACAAAATCTTTCACATCCTTCCACATTTGAGGCCACCAGAAATCGCGGGAAATAAGTTCCAAGGTCTTATTGAATCCAAAATGTCCCGCAACTGGAAAGTCATGACGAGATTGAAGAACTCGGAGTCGTGTTGGCCTTTTTGGGATATACAACCGCCCTTCGAAATATACTAGATCTCCTTCCATCTTGAATTTATCATCACTAGCATGTTGCTTGATATCAAGGGCCAAAGAATCTTCAATGGTTGCGGCCCGTACCTGGTCGAGGAAGTCAGCATCAATTGGTACAATAGCTGCATTGAGCCGAAGTTTCTCTGGCTTCAACAATGTCGTGCACTGTTGATCAAATGCTGCATCTCCAGCCTTTGGCGTGAGATATGATCTCCTTGATAATGCATCGGACAACCCTTGTTGCTTCCCAGGCCGATAAGTAATAACAAAGTCAAACCTGGATAGCGACATACTCCACCGAGCTTGACGCCGATTCAAAACTCGAGCCGACATAAAATACTCCAAATTCTTGTGATCCATATATACGGTCACTGGATGTGCAGTTCCTTCGAGAAAGTGGCGCCACTCTTGGAAAGAATCTACTATAGCAAGGAGTTCCTTATCGTGGATCTCATAGTTGATCTCAGCAGCAGAGAATTTTCGAGAATAGAACGCAACTGGATGGAGCTTCTCATCTACGCCCATCTGGAAAAGTACACCTCCCAAAGCAAAATCCGAAGCATCTGTCTCCAAATAAAAGGCCTTTGTAAAGTCCGGATGTACCAAGATTGGAGTTGTAGTAAATACCATCTTAAAATCTTGAAATGCTTTTTCTGCGATAGGTCCCCATTCGAGCTTGTCCTTGTACGTTAACCGAATGAGGGGGGCAGCAATTTGAGAATAATTCTTGATGAAGATCCGATAGTAGTTAGTAAATCTAAGAAAACATTGTACGTCCCTAACCGTCTTCGGAACTTCCCAAGACATGATTGCTTCCACCTTCTTTGGATCCATCTTCAAGCCTTCCGTTGTCGTATTACGTGCTTTCCTGCTCGAGAACGCGCCGGGCGTCTGGCTGTAGAAGGTAGTATGGAGATTCGCCGATAGTCAAGCAATCTATCAGTTTTTGACTGCTGGAATATAAACGACTGCAACAATGTACCGTAAATCTATACGGGTGCTTTTCGACTGCTTGTCGAAGTCCTTTTTGCCCCACCCAGTAGGTCTCTAGACGTTACAGAGAACCCCGTACAACCCAAACCGTTAACCTTCAATACTGCTTTGTACTTACGATCTTGTATCCACTGACTGTCTTGTTAGATTAACCTAATAAATTTCATTCACTCCGCATACTCAATCCTATAGACACCCCTTTAATCCTTCAATCACAGACGTAACTCGATTTCACAAAACAGTCAAGAGTATTCAAACCCACTTCATTTAAAAATCCCGATTCACCATTACAACACTGACTTCAGCAGCGATTGCCTCAGTCTTCCCAAAACTCTACGAAGAAGAAAAATCCAAATTCTATGTCTTTCCTTCCCCGACCCGAAGCATGAAGCTCCTCTCTCTAATTCCCTTGATCTTCAAAAAAAACCTCCAATGAAAACCGAATTGTTAACCTTGCAGAAGCTTGAAAACTAGCTCCCCCCTCGATTTCCCTCAAAAAAAACCGACCTCAAAACTATATCCCCCCTAACCTTATCCGCTGAATTTCTTCAATCTTCCGTCTTAGATCCGAAATTGGCTCCCACCTCAAGCTTGGATCCGAAATTGGCTCTCACCTCAACTTGGATTCGAAATTGGCTCTCGCCGCCAAGCTTTCTCCTCCGTTTTTACCTTTAAGAAATCCATTTACCGAAAACAACGTTCCCTGAGACGGCACAGAGAACAGGACAGCCTGAAATAGAATCGAACCCCGTAATCGGGACCACATTGAGCCGCCCGACCAATTCAGGTCCTATATTGGTAAAGATGCCCGTAGTAACCTGAATGTTCCCGTAATTGGGTCAAATTGGTCTTCGTGTCAAATTGGCTAAGACCCGTAGTAAGACATGGATTTCCTATAACTAGACTGCATTGGGTTGCCCCACCAATACAGGTCTCATATTGGGTAAGAGGACCCGGATTGGATTATCGAAATTGGATCCAATTGGCTCCTCGAACCCGTCGTGTGAATTGGTCCTTCTTTTCCTCCTGACTCCCGTTATTCGAATCGAACGGGACATTTCAGTATGCCCCGGCTGACTGTAACGGAGTCACTGAACCTGACCACTCAGTATTTGTACTGGAGTTGGTCGATGCTCCCAATATTCGAGGTAACTGAATATTAATAAAATTCCCCTTTCTTTTTATTTTCACTGTATACTCGTGTCACAACACGACATCCACCCCCTCTGAACTTGTGCATCCTCCGGTATGCACCAATTTACCCAATTGCTGTTTGATTCAGAATATATCCCCTACGTCTTTGTCCAGTTCGTCGTCGTCACCTTCATTATCCATATCACTTTCATCTTCTTGCTGCAGAATCTCTGTACCTTCATTAAGGTCTTCCATATTCATCTCCGCGTGTCTTCGTTTAAATATTTTTACTCGCTTCCCTGCAATTGGTATTTTCAATTTTGTACCATCTAACTCCCGTAATGAGTAAGTCGCATTATCATGAACAGTTGTTACAACATATGGTCCAAACCAACGTTTTGAAAATTTCCGCAAAGTACTATGTTGATTATCCAGACTATTGTCATAAACAAGTACCCAATCACCTTCCTCGATTGCTTTTGGTCTCAATCGATGTTGCTTATCGAATCGCGCCTTGTTTTGTAACCTTGCTCTTTTTAACCTTTCCAATGCTATCTGGACATCTTCCGTTCTTTGCTCCAATTGTCGAATCCTAATAGCTAGAAGTTCTTCTCTTGTCAATCCATCTTCCCATGGTAGCATACTCCAAGTAAGTACCTTTTCTTCAATCGGCATAATTGGTTTTTGACCTATCATAAGTTCTACTGGCATATATCCTGTCACCGAACTATGTGTTGTTCGATCAGCCCATAATGCAAATGACAAAAGCCGTGGCCACTCTTTAATCTTCCCATTACAAGCTTTAATGAATGCTTTCACAATCGGCGGGTGACCACGTTCGCTTTTTGCATTCCCTTCCGGATTATAAGCAGTAGTCAGTGATAGTTTAACTCCACATTTTTCAAAGAACTTACGAGCTTCTTGTGCATTTAATTCTCCACGATCTGCAGTGATTTTTCCTATGCACCCGTATCGGCAAATGACATCTTCAAGCAAAAACCTACAAATCCCCTCTGTAGATTTTGTCCTCAATGCTCTTCCTTCTACTTGATTTGATAAATCTTCACGAGCTAAAACCAAATATCTCATCTGCCATAACCCAACCGGCATAATAACCAAATCAACAACCCATTTAAAATGAATAGCCAGAGGATACGTAGGATGAAGACCATCTCGATGTCAGATATTAGAATACGATTGACAGATTTCACATGACTCTACAAATGAGAGCACATCTCGATACATATTTTTCCACCAATATCGTTCCTTGAGTTTAGCAAAAGTAGCCCAGATTCCTCTATGCCCTGCCCATAAACTATCATGAAACTCCTTTAATAATTTTAGTTTTTCTTCCCTTTTGCCTATCACTCATTGTGGCATCCCAATTCCTTTCTTCGGTCTCTTCCATAAGAATCCATCTCGAAGTAAAAATCCATATGCTTTTTTTCTTATTTGTTTGAATTTTTCTGTAGACCAATTCCCCTGCTTAGACAAGATATTCAAATAATGACCAATATCCAATAATTCTCCTTTATAAGATTCTTCAAGAAATAGCTTGTCTTCTCTGTTGAGATTTGATATTGAATAGAATTTCAATCCGACATCATCAATGTCTTCAACCATTTCGTCCTCCCTCTCGTATCTTGCTCGAGATAGCATGTCTGCTACTAAATTGTCCTTTCAAGTGATATGCTTAAATTCTGGATTTAGTGCCTTAATATAAGCAATCCATTTCAACATTGCAATATCTGGCGTTGAACAGTTAATAATTATTCCAAGTAATGGCAAGCAATCTGTTTCAATTACTACTACTGCCCCAATCAAATAGTCCTTTTCAGCTTTCATAGCCGAAACGACTCCCCAAAGTTCTCTTTTGACTTGCGAATATGCACGCTGACGAATACTTAAAACTTTAGCCCCAAATCGAACTACAAATCTACTCCCATTCGAATCATCTTGACCCACCGCCCATCCAACGGCAATTGTACTAGCGTCTACAGTAAGAATCACTGGTCTATTGCACTTATAATCGACCTTCCTCAATATTGGAGGTGACATCAATAATTTCTTCAATCTTTGCATTGCCTGAATATGCCTTTCTTTCCATTCAAATCGGTAACCCTTGCGTAACAGTTCATATAATGGATTCGCTATGTGAGCAAAATGAGGGATCCAGATTCGATAAAATACACATGCACCCAAAAACCTGCGAACCTCTGTTAAAGAACCACAATCCTCTTTCATCCTTCCAATTGCATCAACTTTAGTCGGATCTGGTTTTCTTCCGTAAGATCCGCATAAATGTCCAACAATTACAACCTCTCGCACTCCAAATACGGACTTCATACCCGATAATGTAAGATGAACTTCTCCAAGCCGAGTTAAAATCTTTTCACAATCTTGTATATGATCAACAACATATTTGCGACACCCCCTCGTATCTAAAGTTTCATCCTTGTCTCCTTCTCTGCACCCCTTTATAGGAACATCATCCAGAAAAGACATAGTCTTTTCCGGGATAAAATCTCTCAATACCTTATTCATCCCATTCATCATATGCGCAACTGAGTTGGTCGCGCCTTGAGGAAGAGTGCACATTCTAACCAATCCAAGCGGTGTCCTCATCGTTGTCATATCTCTACTTCCTTCGGCAAGTTGAAATTGATCATAACCTGAATACAAATCACTCATTGAATAGATCGCCCTTCCAGCAAACGCCTCAGCAAATTCATCCACAATAGGTCTAATTCCTACATTCCTGACAGTTACAGCATTCACCGGCTGCATATCTTGAATAAACCGTAGTGACCCATTCTTCTTAGGTACCGTAAACCATCGACTAGAATATGGCGCAAATGAAGGTTCTAATATTTTCATCTTTATCTTTTCTTTCAATAGTTCCACCAATTTAGGTAAATGTGCCCTTGGTACTGGAATCGGTCTTAGATTCCAAGGTACATGCGGTACAGTGAAGATAACCATAAGTGTTATAATATTTGGATCCACACACCCAATTTCATGAGATTCGAAGGCAAACGATCTACCTTGTTTAGCCAACATCTTTTTGAAGCAAGTAATTTCCTCCGGCAATAAAGAACCATCAGAACCAATCTTCAATTCTTCAAAAGTCTCTTCAGAAAACTGATGTCCAATACTCATTGGATCTCTTAAACTTGCTTCTTTTGATGCTTCTCCCATTTGTTCTTTAGAGTCTTCTGGTAATGGTCCGGCAACAGGCTTTACCTTCTTATCTGCCGTTTTATATCTCGTCTCTACTGTGACTTCTGGTGCTTGAAAAGATTCAAGCATAGTATAAACCTCTCTCGAATGAATCTCAACAATCTTATCATTATCCCCTAACCCAATAGATGTAATCAATTCCAATGAATCTTCCAGCCCATTTTCTTCATAAACACCCAAAATCCTCTCATCATCTTGCAATGTACCTATCTTGCGTAACTGTCCTTCAATATCATATAATCTTTTTCTTTCTTTTCTTTTAAAATCATCAACTTTCTTATACATAATATTTCCATTCTCCAATATACCAATAAAACTCGCATCAAAGGCACCTTCATCTCGCGAGAGTACCTCCTCTTTTGTACCTCCATAATCTCGCTTTACAGTGGTACCTCCCCAAAATCCTTAAATCCTTCAACAATCTTTGGCAATGGTTTCTCCCTCAACCTATCTCGATTCCGTTCATGGTTAGGAGGTACTGTTAGAAATTGTACAGCTTTCCTCCCATCTTCGATCCGTACCCTTGCATAAGCAGAACCATCGTCAAGTACCTTTGTTTCCATCCGTGTTGCCGTGATATAAGGTTGTCCTAAAATCAACGGATAAGACGTTGTATCTTGAACGAAGAAATGTTGCTCCGTAGCAACATCCCCAATCCGAATTTTGACATCTGGACAACCTCCATATAATTCGCCTCGTGTGTTATTAGCTGCTCGTATTGCCCATCCATGTTCCATATCAATTGGCCATTTTTGCTTCTTATAAAGATCTTTAGACATGAGATTTATTTCAGAACCATGGTCCACCAAGGCAACTATTGGTTCTTCTATATCTCCTACCTTCACCAATACCTCGGTAGTTGCTCTTGCCCAATGCTTTCGAGTATAATGGCTCAAAGTTTCCATTTCCTTGTCACTAGAATCTTCGAAATGTACTCGCTGATTATACCCATTCTTTTCATTTGTTAGTTGTTCGTAACCAATATCAACCTTTTCTTCATTTTTATATATTCTTGCATCAATAGCATGACTCATTCCCGTTTCGCTCATTAATTGTTTCTTTCGCTTAATGCTGTCAATGATAACATCATGAAATTCCTTCTTTGCAATTTCCAAGACTTCTTTCAATGTGAATTCCACCTTAGCGTTTAATATACGTTCTTCCAACACCCCTTTCAAATTTGTTGCCGCTTCAATGTCAGAAAGTAGCTTATAAGCAATTGATTTGCCCTTATTTTTTGTCTCCGTTGTTTTTTCTCCCAATGATGCTGAGGTATCCTTTACAGGCAATTCTTGTGAAGCTGCCTCCCGAGCCTTGTCTCCTCGAGTTTGCCTCTTAAAAGAATTTCCTTCTCTAGTATCATCAAAATTTCCTCGTCTTTTTTCTTCCATCAAAGCTTCATGTTGGTTCTTAGCAATATATGCATGAACTGAAAGAGACTCAACAGGATCCTTCCAACCTGTTCTTCCTCGTATTGTAGCTGCAGTTCTCAATAACGCTTCTCGAGGTAATTTCCCTTCTTGCATTGTAAAAACGGCAGAAGCCCAAAACTCACTAGTTTTCGTACTTCCACCAATTGCATCATCTACTCTAGCACCATAACTTGCACTTTCTCGTGCTACTGTTTCATGCCCTTTTAAGTAATCTTGAACCAATGCTCTCATTCCTCCCTTGCTATAATCGGTTTGAAGAAGATCCTCCCTATCTTTCAATGCTATCTTCCCATCTTTCCAGCAAATAATTCTCTGCCGTATCATATTATTAAATTCATTGCAATCTTTTCTAGTGTGTGGAGCATCATCACACCAAATGCATCTTTGTACATATCCTTGTTTTGAAACATTCTTCGAATTGTTTATAGAAGTATTCTCTTTAAGTCTTGCCAATTTGATTTGAAGATCTCGCATTCCTCGTATAATTTCTTCCATACCCATATCTGCTTTCCTTGATAAGAATGTCGAAGGTTGAACTGTAGGCATTGTCGGTGGTGTTCTACGTACTGGAGCTTTGGGTGCTTGTACTGTTTTCGGAATATTGCTCCTATCCTTCCTCCTTTCTTTTTTTGTAAGCAACCCCACCGCATCTTCAACGTTCTTCCACTTCGTTGTCAATCCTTCATCTTCTTCTTTGTCTTCAAGAAGGGGTTCTAATTTCTCTTGCAATTCTCCATCAGCAGCTTGAAGAAATAGATCAACTTTATTCGACTCCAATGTCAATTTTTCTACCTTCGATAATTGAGAGTACTACCTCTCAAATTCCCTTAGTAGCTCTGTTGCTTGCAAATTCTTATTGGGCCATTCAATCCATCCCAGAAACAGCTTCTTAGTAACGCGATCAGCATCTTCCAAGAAATATTCGTCTTTCAATGTATGTAAAAAATCCTCCCATGAATTCCCACAACGATCCGTAATCGATGTAATGTGGTCCCTTATCTCCGGTATCGTGGCAAGTCCAAATAGTGCAACCATTTTTTTCTCAGAAACCCGATTTAATTCCATTTCACGAACATAACATCTTAAATACCTTGAAATATTCCTCCCATCAAATTGATCAATTTTATTGACCACTGCTTGCAATGCTTTGGTTGCCAAAGCTTCCTTTCGATCATTGCTTTGCTGTTGCTGCATTGACAATGAGAAAGCTTGAAACAAACTAGCAATAGACGGATCCATGTGCATACCTTGTCCTTTAGAAGACTCCCCACCAGAAACTTCTCCCAAAAATCCTTCAAAATTTTTATTTTCGTTTTCTATAAAAATAAAGATAAAATCAACCAAAATCCAATACCTTCTACCTCAAGCTTTCACGTCGGGTTCACCACTTATGTCGTATTACGTGCTTTCCTGCTCGAGAACGCGCCGGGCGTCTGGCTGTAGAAGGTAGTATGGAGATTCGCCGATAGTCAAGCAGTCTATCAGTTTTTGACTGCTGGAATATAAATGACTGCAACAATGTACCGTAAATCTATACGGGTGCTTTTCGACTGCTTGTCGAAGTCCTTTTTGCCCCAGCCTGTAGGTCTCTAGACGTTACAGAGAACCCCGTACAACCCAAACTGTTAACCTTCAATACTGCTTTGTACTTACGATCTTGTGTCCACTGACTGTCTTGTTAGATTAACCCAATAAATTTCATTCACTCCGCATACTCAATCCTATAGACACCTTTTTAATCCTTCAATCACAGACGTAACTCGATTTCACAAAACAGTCAAGAGTATTCAAACCCACTTCATTTAAAAATCCCGATTCACCATTACAACACTGACTTCAGCAGCGATTGCCTCAGTCTTCCCAAAACTCTACGAAGAAGAAAAATCCAAATTCTATGTCTTTCCTTCCCCGACCCGAAGCATGAAGCTCCTCTCTCTAATTCCCTTGATCTTCACAAAAAACCTCCAATGAAAACCGAACTGTTAACCTTGCAGAAGCTTGAAAACTAGCTCCCCCCTCGATTTCCCTCAAAAAAAACCGACCTCAAAACTATATCCCCCCTAACCTTATCCGCTGAATTTCTTCAATCTTCCGTCTTAGATCCGGAATTGGCTCCCACCTCAAGCTTGGATCCGAAATTGGCTCTCACCTCAACTTGGATTCGAAATTAGCTCTCGCCGCCAAGTTTTCTCCTCCGTTTTTACCTTTAAGAAATCCATTTACCGAAAACAACGTTCCCTGAGACGGCACAGAGAACAGGACAGCCTAAAACAGAATCGAACCCCGTAATCGGGACCACATTGAGTCGCCTGACCAATTCAGGTCCTATATTGGTAAAGATGCCCGTAGTAACCTGGATGTTCCCGTACTTGGGTCAAATTGGTCTTCGCGTCAGATTGGCTAAGACCCGTAGTAAGACCTGGATTTCCCGTAACTAGACTGCCTTGGGTTGCCCCTCCAATACAGGTCTCATATTGGGTAAGAGGACCCGGATTGGATTATCAAAATTGGATCCAATTGGCTCCTCGAACCCGTCGTGTGAATTGGTCCTTCTCTTCCTCCTGACTCCCGTTATTGGAATCAAACGGGGCATTTCAGTATGCCCCAGCTGACTGTAACCGAGTCACTGAACCTGACCACTCACATCCGTAGTGAGCCATCTTTCTTCTTCACAAATAAGATTGGTGCCCCAGCTGGCGACTTCGAATGACGGATAAAGTTCTTGGCTAGATTCTCGTCAATGTACTTCCGCAACTCAGTCAACTCCGTCTGCGACAAATTGTAGATTGGTCCAAAAGGTGGTTGTACTCCTTCTTGCAATTCAATGGCACAGTCATAGGGTCGATGCTCTGGCAGCATATCAGCATTCTTCTTTTCAAAGTCATCTTTGAATTCTTCATACTGCTTTGGAATAACCAAAGTCGGAGTTGCATCTTCTCGAGTCGGAGTTGCGAAGATGACAAGAGGTGTATTTTGCTTGGCTTCCTTCATGAAAGCCCTTGCACCTATAAACAAGGATTTGTTTCTAGACATTGTCTTGGCAGATTCCACCTTCAAGGAGTTTGTTGGAAATGTCACTTTCCGCAACTTCCAATCTATCAATGGATTATATCTATCAAGCCAAGATAGTCCCAAAATGATAGGACATGAAGGGATCTTGATAACATTAAACACAATATTGCTCTCATGGTTTTCAAGACGTACCTTCAATGGTTTAGTTTCATGGATAACATTGCCCGAAGACAATGGTCGTCCGTCTATGACTTCTACATGGACAGGCTTAAGTTTCTTTACAAGAGAAATATTATGAAGCTTTGCAAACTCTTCATCTATAAAGCAAGCGGATGCACCCGAGTCTAATAAAGCATCGACTTGTAGTTCTTGAATACCCAGATGTAAAGGTACCATAAAACAATCTGAAGGTTGAGCTGAGAGAGAGGGACCTTGATTAATTTTGGATGTTGAGATGTCCAGCCGCACGGTCCCTATTGTGGCTGGGCGTCCTTGTTTTCCTGCATGCTTGTACTCCTGAGTCTTGTTGTTTGAGGCTTTTGTTTCTTCCGACAATCTACAACTTTATGGCCCGCTTCTCCGCAATATAAACACAAGTTTTGTTCAAACCGTCGCTTCCTTTCCTCAGCTGTGAGGGGTTTGAAACATACCGCATCAATTTGCATGGGTTCAGGATCTGTGGAGTGATTCTCTGGACCTTTTGAAAATGTAGCAAATGCTCCATCATTTCTCCAGCCTGATCGTCTTTCTTGTCGTAATTCAAAGAGGCGGTTGTCACAAATAATTGCCTGAGATATAAGTTCTTCTAAAGTATCCGCCTTAGGCATGGTGATCAATAAGTTCTTGACATCATCTCTCAGTCCATATCGAAATCGTGTCATGAACGCCTTATCATTCTAATCAAGATCACATGTAAGCTGTTGAAATTCTGCAGCATAGATTATAGCAGAACGTGATCGTTGTCGCAGATTTTGTATCTTTCTTTCAGCCACTCTTTCTCGATCGCTATCTCCAAACGCAGCAGTAAGTCTCTCTATGAAAGCTTCTAGGTCGTACAATATTGGAGAATCCTTCTCCAATAGTGGAGTAAACCAAGAGCGAGCATTTCCTGATAGAAGAGTATCTATGAAAGTAACCTGGGTAAATCTATTTGGATAACGAGAAGAGTATAGGCATAGGTAAAGTCGTACTTGTTGCACAAAACCTCGAAAGTTGGCTCTTGTTCCGTCAAACTTGTCTGGCATATTCGCTTTTGGTTCTTTCGTACTAATCCTTGAAGTATCTATAAGAGTCGCATGTGACACATGTCTTGCTTCTCTCAGTCGAATAATCTCTTGTTGTAGGCTATAAATTTCGCGTCTAGCTTCTTCGGTCACTAGATCAATTTGAGGTTCTTTACTTGGATTGCAAAGAAATGCAATCTCCTTTCGTACACTATTCATAAGAGCTTGAAGATCTGCAAGAGTTGCCACTCTATTGTCTACTTGTGGAGATGCACTGTCTATGATCTGGTCTACTTCCATATTTAGAGAATAGATGGTTTAAAATTTTCAGAGAAGAAGAAATTGCTAAGTCTCTTGGAGAAAATTGTAGCACTACCTGTCACTAAAACCTACTCGGAGAAGAGAAAAGAAAAAACACACTAAACGATTTCAGTTTTAGAGGAGGGTAATCCGCAACCTCTAAAAATATCTCAATGCTTTCGAGAAGAGGGGTAATCCGTACTCTATCAAGAAGGCAAAGCTCTGAAATCGATGTTAACAGTCTTTTCTACTAGCTATGCTAAACAAAAAGAAGGAATTAATATCAGTCCAAGAGAGGGTAATCCGCAATCCTTAGAACGCTCAAGTATCTCCAAAGAAAGGGGTAGTCCACTCTCTGCCTCAAAGAACTAAGCTCTGATATTGTGATTGAGAAAATATTAGTTTAGAGGAAGGTAATCCGCAACCCCTAAAGCGCTAGAACACCTTCAAGAAGAGGGGTAATCCGCTCTCAAACAAGAAGGATTCAGCTCTGATATTAAGATAAAGGTAGTCTCGACAAACAGTCACGGACCAAAAAATACAAACAAGAAATGTA
This sequence comes from Physcomitrium patens, assembly GCF_059467195.1. Taxonomy (NCBI): domain Eukaryota; kingdom Viridiplantae; phylum Streptophyta; class Bryopsida; order Funariales; family Funariaceae; genus Physcomitrium; species Physcomitrium patens. Next base: position 12,618,573 of record NC_143433.1, read on the forward strand.
AACAAGAAGTTCAAGAAGAAATGACAAGAACTAGATTATCAGATGAGTACAAGAGCAACGCCAAGAGAATTGAGCTAGAGCTTCAAGAGATGCGTTGTCGAGACTGAAGAACTCTTCAGCCTCGACTCTTATATATACTACTGGCCTATGGTTCTAAGGAAGCGCATCAAGAAGCTTCCCATGAACTATGAAGGTTCTCGAGCAACTACCCAAGAGCTAGGAAGCTTCTCAAGTAACTTCTTAGAATCTACTAGAACATTTTAAGAATCTTCTAGAGCCTTCTAAAGGAATCTTTAGGGAATATTCAAAGAATCTTTAGGGAATATTTGAAGAATATTCTAAGAGAATATTCAAGGAATCTTTTAGAAGATTCTAGAGACTTCTTTCTAGAAGGTTCTAGAAACTTGTCTCTAGAAAGGTCTAAGGACTATGTCCCTAACAAAGATTTCTTCTTCACATGTGTTATTTAATATATTCTCTCAATCATCTGTAAGATATATACTTCCTCCCTTGATTGCCTTAGGTTTAATTCCAAATCAGTCAACAATTTTAGTTGAGATGTAATTTTTTTTAGAGCCACAATCTATAAGCACTCGACATGGTTGTTTTCTTATTAGTCTTATTAGTTGAACTAGTCGACTCTTTTTATAGTTGTCCAAGGTCATGCCATTTCTCTTTGAGAGACAATAGCTATTTCCAGTACTAGCCTTTGGTACCTTTACTAGGAAGTTCCATTTTCCTACTTTGACTTATTATCAACTTAGTGAATTTTAAGACTATGAATCCGCCTTGTCTTCCTAGTGCTTGAATTCTGACATTTAAGACAACCTTTGATCTGATGGTCTGACTCCCAATAATAGAAACATAATCTCTTTTGTACCAATATTTGTCATCTTTGTAGTATCAATGATCCTTGAATAAGATATTCCAATTTATTTTGGCGTCGCCTTGAATCTAAGACTTCTTTCACTTCAAACTCTTCATTATTGTCCACTTTTATAGGAGAAAGTGGAACTTGTCTTCTTCTTGGTATGTCCATTATCTTATATGGTTCAAAAAGAGACAAGTGGAATATTGGATGGATTTTCATTGACTCCTGTAGATGTAAACGATATGCAATTAGATTGATTTGTACAGAAATAGAAAATGGTTCAAGCCTTGACTAGTCCAACTTTTCACAAGGACGAGTAGTCTTGATATTATGATGAAGTAACCATACCTTATTGCGTATGTGGAATGGTGGTTATTTCTTTCGATAGACATCCATATTTATCTTTTGTCATTCTTGAGCTTCTTTTAATTGCGCCTTCATTGTTGCATGTAACTCTGACATCCAATTTGCCATATCTATTACTGCATGTGATTGTCGTTTTACTTACTCTAACTAATCTAATCAGAGTAAATCTGTATAGGGGGATTCGAACACAGGGAAAGAATACCGCATGAGCTTACACGTTAGGGTCACACAATTAACTGTATTTCGCACTACTTAAAACACCTAGGAAACACTATAATGCTTTCCACTTCCTAATAATACTCCACCATCACTGATAACAACAACAAGTAATCCCACACTATCCTAAATGACAGGACATAATCATACTATAATCCAAACTCTGGAGTTCTTCACCATTAACTGCCTTCACATTACAATGTTTAACACAAACATAGACTCATTCTCTCTACTGAAATACAATCAGATTTCAGTATTCAATCTTTCTTCTTCCCATTTAATAACAGTCATACTTCTATTCCATAATTCACTTTCACAATATTCAGAAACTCTTAATCTTCTTATTCAAAGAAAATAACAAACAAAAGAAAAGAGGTAGCACCAAGCTTACCCCGACTCACACTATCACAATCTAGCCCCTACTTCCTCTCTTCTATCCTCCTTATGCTACCACGAGATACCAACTGCGACATCTCTAATGAAAACTACTTTTCCTAACTATTCATCCATTTTACCTACAGAACTACCTTTTCAACAGTCATTTATCCCTGTTTACACTATAAACTAAGTATCTATAATTCAGCAAATAACTACTTATTCTACACCGCAGGATTATCAACTTTTGAGAAATCAAACATGTCAAGTCGTCAATGATAACCATAATTGGCAAATAGGCTTCTTCACTCTTGTCAACTCCTTTCTTGCTTCTAGTCTAGTTTCAAGGGTCTCTAGTTTTTCTTGTCTTTTGGCAATAGCCATTCTAGTTTCTCTTTTCAATATACATACTTATTATTCATATTTTGTTACTTTTCTTTGAGTGAAGGCTTACTTGTCTGAACTATTTTTTCATCGAGTTCTTGTCCTTGACAGATTGACAAGAGTGTACTTACAATATCAGAGCTTTATTTTTCTTGAGTAAGAGTGGATTACCCCTTTCTCTTGACAAGGCATAAGCATATTAGAAGTTTTCGGATTACCCACTTCTAAACTGATATTGTTCTTAGTATCTTCTTTGTTATCAAGTCTTTCTTTTCTTTTGTCTTGAGCAGTATCAAACAAATTTTTCTTCTTAGTGTCATTATGGCAGAGCTTGTTGAAATGAAGAGTGCAATGGCACAAATGCAAGAGCAAATGAGGGAGTTAATGCTTGCGATGCATCAAATCAATTCACCAACACAGGAAAGAACAAGAATGGCAGAAAGTGGGGATATAGAGATGATCGGAGCTACTTCAACATCTACAACAAATCACATTCCTTCTCCAATTGTACAACACCCTGTAAGCACTAGAGAACCAAGAATTGCCTTACCCGAGAAATTTGATGGTACGAGATCAAAGTTTCGAGGGTTCATCAATCAAGTACAATTGGCAATTGAACTTCAACCGCAAAGCTATCCAACTCCAAGATCACAAGTCAGGTTTATTGGCACTCTACTTCCTGGTTCTGCATTATCGTGGTTTTCGTCTTTTCTTGAACAACGAAATCCAATATTGGACAATTTGGAAGCTTTTTTGGTGGAGTTTCGATCTATGTATGGTGAACACGATGCAACTCGTGTTGCAACAAATAAGATCCAAATTCTGCCACAAAGAAATCGCTCAGTAACAGTGTATGCTTCACAATTTCGACAACTTGCAATTGACATCAAGTGAAATGATGCTGCACTCATCAGTCAATTTTTTTATGGATTGCAAAACGAAGTAAAGAAATTGATGCTCAACTTACCTGATCCTCAAACTTTGAGTCAAGCAATCGATTTTGTGATAAAATGTGATAATCAACTTTTTGAATTTCGATCCGAGAATCATTCACGAGAACCTCAACGTTATTACTCAATGGCAACATCAACATCTTTGCCAAACGTACATTCAGAAGTAGAAGACATGCAAATTGACGCGGTACGTTTTAAACCCCTAACTGAGCAAGAAAAGATTTGTCGTCGTCAAGAAGGATTATGTTTATATTGCAGAGAACCTAAGCACACTGCTCAACATTGTCCAAAGAAACGACGCAACTATAAAATGAGGGGTACGACGGTCAAAGAAGACAACATGTCAGAAAAAGGATTCGTCCAGCTACAATAGGGACTGTGCATCTGGAACCTTGTACAATTCCTAATGAAGGTCCTATCCTCTCCTCAGAACCCTCTCTTTGTTTTATAATAGACTTATATTTAGGACCTAAGAATTACAAAGCCTCTGCTTTATTAGATTCGGGAGCCTCAGCATGTTTTTTAGATGAACAATTTGTTAAAAGTCGTAAAATACCCTTTGTACAGAAACCTAAACCAATACATGTAGAAGTCATAGATGGTCGTCCCTTGTCTTCTGGAGATGTCACTCATGAAATTCATCCTATAAAAGTAACAATAGACGGTCATGATAGCTACATAGCTTTTAACATAATTAAATCCCCGTCCAATCCAGTTATTTTAGGTTTATCCTGGCTAGAAAAATATAACCCTCGAATAGATTGGAATTCGCGTAAACTTGACTTTTTCCAGAGCATTATTAATAGTTCTACCAACCAAGTAAAAAATTATAAGTCTAGTATAGTAAAATCCATACTGATAGGTGCAAAAGCATTTATACATGCAACAAAAGAAGGATCAACTTTTGCTATTTATGCTGCACCTATTTCTGAAAACGTAAAGACTTCAAGTGGCATTCCAAGTCAATATCAGGAGTATCAAGACGTTTTTGAGAAAAAGAATGCAGATATTCTTCTTGAGCATCGCTCATATGATTGTTCAATCGACCTCAAGGAAGGAACTCAGCCACCATTTGGACCAATTTACAGTTTTTTGCAAGATGAGATGGCTGAACTCAAGACATATATTGACGAGAATTTAGCGAAGAATTTCATACGCCATTCAAAATCTCCAGCAGGAGCTCCAATTCTATTCGTAAAGAAAAAAGATGGATCTTTACGAATGTGTGTTGATTATCAAGGACTCAACAAGATCACAATCAAGAACAGGTATCCATTACCTTTGATATCAGGACTCCTTGACCAGTTGAATCAAGCTAAGATCTATACAAAAATAGATCTAAGAGGAGCATATAATCTAGTACGGATCAAAGAAGGAGATGAATGGAAGACTGCGTTTCGAACCAGGTATGGACATTTCGAATATAATGTCATGCCCTTTGGACTCACGAATGCACCAGCTGCTTTTCAACATCTCATGAATGATGTATTTCGTGAATTCTTAGACAATTTTGTCGTCTGCTATCTAGACGATATCTTGATCTATTCTAAGAACATCGAAGAACATGAAATACATGTTTGTCAAGTATTACAAAAACTTAGAGATGTAGGATTGTACGCTAAGATGGAAAAGTGTGTATTTCACACTACTCAAGTTGACTTTTTAGGATACATCATTTCAAATGATGGTCTCATGATGGATTCTAAGAAAGTCCAAACAATCATGGATTGGAAGATTCCAAGGACAGTAAGAGATGTCCAATGTTTCTTGGAATTTACCAATTACTATCGGATCTTCATCAAAGATTTCTCACGAGTTACAGCTCCACTTACACACTTGACTAGTAAAGATAAATTCCAATGGAATCAAGAAGCGGAAGCAGCATTTGAAACCTTGAAGACATCGTTTGTCTCTGCACCAGTCTTATATCGTGTTGATTTTTCCAAGGCATTTTTTATGGAAATAGATGCATCAGATTTTGCCTTGGGTGCAGTTTTATCACAAATGGGAACAGATGACAAACTTCATCTGATAGCTTTTCATTCAAGAAAATTCTCAGCAGCCGAGATCAATTATGAGATCCATGATAAAGAACTTCTTGCGATCGTGGATTCCTTTCAAGAATGGCGTCATTATCTAGAAGGCGCTTCTAGTCCAGTCATTGTGTATACAGATCACAAGAACCTCGAGTATTTCATGTCAACACGCGTATTGAATCGTCGTCAAGCTCGTTGGAGTATGTCTTTGTCAAGATTCGAGTTCATTATCACTTATCGGCCAGGAAAACAACAAGGTTTGTCTGATGCCCTATCTAGATGTTCTTATTTTGTACCAAAAGAAGGAGATGCAGCTTTTAAGCAACAAAGAACGGTGTCATGTTGTAACACGAGTATACAGTGAAAATAAAAAGAAAGGGGAATTTTATTAATATTCAGTTATCTCGAATATTGGGAGCATCGACCAACTCCAGTGCAAATACTGAGTGGTCAGGTTCAGTCGCTCCGTTACAGTCAGCCGGGGCAGACTGAAATGCTCCGTTCGATTTCAATAACGGGATTCAGCAGGAAGAGAAGGACTAATTCACACGACGGGTTCGAAGAGCCAATTGGATCCAATTTCGAGAATCCAATCCGGGTCCTCTTATCCAATATGAGACCTGAATTGGCTGGTCAATCCAATTACAGAAAATCTAGGTCTTACTACGGGTCTTAGCCAATCCGATGCGAGGACCAATTTGATCTAATTACGGAAACATCCAGGGAACGTTGTTTTCGGTAAATGGATTTCTTAAAGGTAAAAATGGAGGAGAAAGCTCTGACAACGAGAGCCAATTTTGGATCCAAGCTTGATGACGAGAGCCAATTTTGGATCCAAGCTTGACGTTGGGAGCCAATTCCGGATCTAAGACGGAAGATTGAAGAAATTCAGAGGATAAGGTTAGGGGGGATATAGTTTTGAAAGGAGGGTTTTTTTTTTTTTTTTTTTTTTTTTTTTCTCTGGGAATCGAGGGGGAGCTAGTTTTCAAGCTTTTGCAAGGTTAGTAGTTCGGTTTTCATTGGAGGTTTCTGAAGATCAAGGAGGGATTAGAGAGAGAGGAGCTTCATGCTTCGGGTCGGGAAAGGAAAGTCAAAGAATTTGGATTTTTCTTCTTCGTAGAGTTTTGGGAAGGCTGAGGCAATCGCTGCTGAAGTCAGTATTGTAATGGTGAATCGGGATTTTTCATGAAGTGGGTTTGAATACTCTTGACTGTTTTGTGAAATCGAGTTACGTTTGTGATTGAAGGATTAAAAGGGCGTCTATAGGATTGAGTATGCGGAGTGAATGAAATTTATTGGGTTAATCTAACAAGACAGTCAGTGGATATAAGATCGTAAGTACAAAGCGGTATTGAAGATTAACAATTTGGGTTGTTCGGGGTTCTCTGTAACGTCTAGAGACCTACCGGCTGGGGCAAAAAGGACTTCGAGAAGCAATCGAAGAGCATCTGTATAGATTTACGGTACATTGTTGCAGTCGTTTATATTCCAGCAGTCAAAACTGATAGACTGCTTGACTATCGATGAATCTCCATACTACCTTCTACAGCTAGACGCCCAGCGCGTTCTCGAGCAGGAAAGCACGTAATACGACAACAGTCTTCTTGAAACCGGAGCAATTTCATCTCTGAGCAATGAAATCAACATTGACTGTTGATTCAACTTTTCTCAAGCAAATCCAATCTAGTATGTCCTCAGACCCTCTTGTTTATGATATCGAGAATAATTCTTCCAAGTCTCATGATCCTTCTAAGTTCGAGTTCGAGAATAATCTATTATATTTTGAAGGACGCCTATATGTTCCAGAAGGAGAAGCACGTTTACGTGTTCTTCAAGCACGTCATGACTTTCCAGCAGCAGGGCACTTTGGATATAATAAGACTTTGGAACTCATATCAAAATATTTTTGGTGGCCACAAATGTGGAAGTATGTCAAAGACTTTGTACAATCATGTGATATTTGTTCAAGATCAAAAATTCCTCGTCATCGACCTTACAGACTTCTTCAGCCATTACCTATACCAGAACAACCATGGTCTTCTGTTTCTATGGATTTCATCACAGATCTTCCAAGCTCAAGATCTTATGATTCTATATTTGTGATAGTAGATCGTTTCACCAAGATGGCACATTTTGTGCCATATACAAAATCTATCACAGGTAGAGAAACAGCTAAGCTTTTCATTGATAATATCTATCGCTATCATGGATTACCTAAAGATATCATATCAGATAGGAGAACTCAATTTGTGTCAAGATTTTGGAGGACCCTTTTCAAGATTTTAAAAGTGGACATAAAGCTATCTTCGGCTTTCCATCCTCAAACCGATTGACAAACAGAGCGCGTTATCATATTACATGCTTTCCTGCTCGAGAACGCGCCGGGCGTCTGGCTGTAGAAGGTAGTATGGAGATTCACCGATAGTCAAGCAGTCTATCAGTTTTTGACTGCTGGAATATAAACGATTACAACAATGTACCGTAAATCTATACGGATGCTCTTCGACTGCTTGTCGAAGTCTTTTTTTTGCCCCAGCCGATAGGTCTCTAGACGTTATAGAGAACCCCGAACAACCCAAACTGTTAATCTTCAATACCCCTTTGTACTTACGATCTTGTATCCACTAACTGTCTTGTTAGATTAACTCAATAAATTTCATTCACTCCGCATACTCAATCCTATAGACACCCCTTTAATCCTTCAATCACAGACGTAACTCGATTTTACAAAACAGTCAAGAGTATTCAAACCCACTTCATTTAAAAATCCCGATTCACCATTACAACACTGACTTCAGCAGCGATTGCCTCAGTCTTCCCAAAACTCTACGAAGAAAAAAAATCCAAATTCTATGTCTTTCCTTCCCCGACCCGAAGCATGAAGCTCCTCTCTCTAATTCCCTTGATCTTCAAAAAACCTCCAATGAAAACCGAACTGATAACCTTGCAAAAGCTTGAAAACTCCCTCCCCCCCCGATTCCCCCCGAAAAAAAAACCCCCCCCCTCAAAACTATATCCCCCTTAACCTTATCCTCTGAATTTCTTCAATCTTCCGTCTTAGATCCGGAATTGGCTCCCACCTCAAGCTTGGATCCGAAATTGGCTCTCGCCGTCAAGCTTTCTCCTCCGTTTTTACCTTTAAGAAATCCATTTACCGAAAACAACGTTCCCTGAAACGGCAAAGAGAACAGGACAGCCTGAAATAGAATCGAATCCCGTAATCGGGACCACATTGAGTCGCCCAACCAATTCAGGTCTTATATTGAGAAAGATGCCCGTAGTAACCTGGATGTTCCCGTAATTGGATCAAATTGGTCCTCGCGTCAGATTGACTAAGACCCGTAGTAAGACCTAGATTTCCCGTAATTAGACCACATTGAGTCGCTTGACCAATTCAGGTCTCATATTGGATAAGAGGACCCGGATTGGATTCTCGAAATTGGATCCAATTGGCTCCTCGAACCCGTCGTGTGAATTGGTCCTTCTCTTCCTGCTGACTTCCGTTATTGGAATCAAACGGAGCATTTCAGTATGCCCCGGCTGACTGTAACGGAGTCACTGAACCAGACCACTCAGTATTTGTACTGGAGTTGGTCGATGCTCCCAATATTCGAGGTAACTGAATATTAATAAAATTCCCCTTTCTTTTTATTTTCACTGTATACTCGTGTCACAACACGACATCCACCCCCTCTGAACCTGTGCATCCTCCGGTATGCACCAATTTACCCAATTGCTGTTTGATTCAGAATATATCCCCTACGTCTTTGTCCAGTTCGTCGTCGTCACCTTCATTATCCATATCACTTTCATCTTCTTGCTGCGGAATCTCTGTACCTTCATTAAGGTCTTCCATATTCATCTCTGCGTGTCTTCGTTTAAATATTTTTACTCGCTTCCCTGCAATTGGTATTTTCAATTTTGTACCATCTAACTCTCGTAATGAGTAAGTCGCATTATCATGAACAGTTGTTACAACATATGGTCCAAACCAACGTTTTGAAAATTTCCGCAAAGTACTATGTTGATTATCCAGACTATTGTCATAAACAAGTACCCAATCACCTTCCTCGATTGCTTTTGGTCTCAATCGATGTTGCTTATCGAATCGCGCCTTGTTTTGTAACCTTGCTCTTTTTAACCTTTCCAATGCTATCTGGACATCTTCCGTTCTTTGCTCCAATTGTTGAATCCTAATAGCCAGAAGTTCTTCTCTTGTCAATCCATCTTCCTATGGTAGCATACTCCAAGTAAGTACCTTTTCTTCAATCGGCATAATTGGTTTTTGACCTATCATAAGTTCTACTGGCATATATCTTGTCACCGAACTATGTGTTGTTCGATCAGCCCATAATGCAAATGACAAAAGCCGTGGCCACTCTTTAATCTTCCCATTACAAGCTTTAACCAATGCTTTCACAATCGGCGGGTGACCACGTTCACTTTTTGCATTCCCTTCCAGATTATAAGCAGTAGTCAGTGATAGTTTAACTCCACATTTTTCAAAGAACTTACGAGCTTCTTGTGCATTTAATTCTCCACGATCTGCAGTGATTTTTCCTATGCACCCGTATCGGCAAATGACATCTTCAAGCAAAAACCTACAAATCCCCTCTGTAGATTTTGTCCTCAATGCTCTTCCTTCTACTTGATTTGATAAATCTTCACGAGCTAAAACCAAATATCTCATCTGCCATAACCCAACCGGCATAATAACCAAATCAACAACCCATTTAAAATGAATAGCCAGAGGATACGTAGGATGAAGACCATCTCGATGTCAGATATTAGAATACGATTGACAGATTTCACATGACTCTACAAATGAGAGCACATCTCGATACATATTTTTCCACCAATATCGTTCCTTGAGTTTAGCAAAAGTAGCCCAGATTCCTCTATGCCCTGCCCATAAACTATCATGAAACTCCTTTAATAATTTTAGTTTTTCTTCCCTTTTGCCTATCACTCATTGTGGCATCCCAATTCCTTTCTTCGGTCTCTTCCATAAGAATCCATCTCGAAGTAAAAATCCATATGCTTTTTTTCTTATTTGTTTGAATTTTTCTGTAGACCAATTCCCCTGCTTAGACAAGATATTCAAATAATGACCAATATCCAATAATTCTCCTTTATAAGATTCTTCAAGAAATAGCTTGTCTTCTCTGTTGAGATTTGATATTGAATAGAATTTCAATCCGACATCATCAATGTCTTCAACCATTTCGTCCTCCCTCTCGTATCTTGCTCGAGATAGCATGTCTGCTACTAAATTATCCTTTCCAGTGATATGCTTAAATTCTAGATTTAGTGACTTAATATAAGCAATCCATTTCAACATTGCAATATCTGGCGTTGAATAGTTAATAATTATTCCAAGTAATGGCAAGCAATCTGTTTCAATTACTACTACTACCCCAATCAAATAATCCTTTTCAGCTTTCATAGCCGAAACGACTCCCCAAAGTTCTCTTTTGACTTGCGAATATGCACGCTGACGAATACTTAAAACTTTAGCCCCATATCGAACTACAAATCTACTCCCATTCGAATCATCTTGATCCACCGCCCATCCAACGGCAATTGGACTAGCGTCTACAGTAAGAATCACTGGTCTATTGTACTTATAATCGACCTTCCTCAATATTGGAGGTGACATCAATAATTTCTTCAATCTTTGCATTGCCTGAATATGCCTTTCTTTCTATTCAAATCGGTAACCCTTGCGTAACAGTTCATATAATGGATCCGCTATGTGAGCAAAATGAGGGATCTAGATTCGATAAAATATACATGCACCCAAAAACCTACGAACCTCTGTTAAAAAACCACAATCCTCTTTCATCCTTCCAATTGCATCAACTTTAGTCGGATCTGGTTTTCTTCCGTAAGATCCGCATAAATGTCCAACAATTACAACCTCTCGCACTCCAAATACGGACTTCATACCCGATAATGTAAGATGAACTTCTCCAAGCCGAGTTAAAATCTTTTCACAATCTTGTATATGATCAACAACATATTCGCGACACCCCCTCGTATCTAAAGTTTCATCCTTGTCTCCTTCTCTGCACCCCTTTATAGGAACATCATCCAGAAAAGACATAGTCTTTTCCGGGATAAAATCTCTCAATACCTTATTCATCCCATTCATCATATGCGCAACTGAGTTGGTCGCGCCTTGAGGAAGAGTGCACATTCTAACCAATCTAAGCGGTGTCCTCATCGTTGTCATATCTCTACTTCCTTCGGCAAGTTGAAATTGATCATAACCTGAATACAAATCACTCATTGAATAGATCGCCCTTCCAGCAAACGCCTCAGCAAATTCATCCACAATAGGTCTAATTCCTACATTCCTGACAGTTACAGCATTCACCGGCTGCATATCTTGAATAAACCGTAGTGACCCATTCTTCTTAGGTACCGTAAACCATCGACTAGAATACGGCGCAAATGAAGGTTCTAATATTTTCATCTTTATCTTTTCTTTCAATAGTTCCACCAATTTAGGTAAATGTGTCCTCGGTACTGGAATCGGTCTTAGATTTCAAGGTACATGCGGTATAGTGAAGATAACCATAGGTGTTATAATATTTGGATCCACACACCCAATTTCATGAGATTCGAAGGCAAACGATCTACCTTGTTTAGCCAACATCTTTTTGAAGCAAGTAATTTCCTCCGGTAACAAAGAACCATCAGAACCAATCTTCAATTCTTCAAAAGTCTCTTCAGTAAACTGATGTCCAATACTCATTGGATCTCTTAAACTTGCTTCTTTTGATGCTTCTCCCATTTGTTCTTTAGAATCCTCTGGTAATGGTCCGGCAACAGGCTTTACCTTCTTATCTGCCGTTTTATATCTCGTCTCTACTGTGACTTCTGGTGCTTGAAAAGATTCAAGCATGGTATAAACCTCTCTCGAATGAATCTCAACAATCTTATCATTATCCCCTAACCCAATAGATGTAATCAATTCCAATGAATCTTCCAGCCCATTTTCTTCATAAACACCCAAAATCCTCTCATCATCTTGCAATGTACCTATCTTGCGTAACTGTCCTTCAATATCATATAATCTTTTTCTTTCTTTTCTTTTAAAATCATCAACTTTCTTATACATAATATTTCCATTCTCCAATATACCAATAAAACTCGCATCAAAGGCACCTTCATCTCGCGAGAGTACCTCCTCTTTTGTACCTCCATAATCTCGCTTTACAGTGGTACCTCCCCAAAATCCTTAAATCCTTCAACAAACTTTGGCAATGGTTTCTCCCTCAACCTATCTCGATTCCGTTCATGGTTAGGAGGTACTGTTAGAAATTGTACAGCTTTCCTCCCATCTTCGCTCCGTACCCTTGCATAAGCAGAACCATCGTCAAGTACCTTTGTTTCCATCCGTGTTGCCGTGATATAAGGTTGTCCTAAAATCAACGGATAAGACGTTGTATCTTGAACGAAGAAATGTTGCTCCGTAGCAACATCCCCAATCCGAATTTTGACATCTGGACAACCTCCATATAATTCGCCTCGTGTGTTATTAGCTGCTCGTATTGCCCATCCATGTTCCATATCAATTGGCCATTTTTGCTTCTTATAAAGATCTTTAGACATGAGATTTATTTCAGAACCATGGTCCACCAAGGTAACTATTGGTTCTTCTATATCTCCTACCTTCACCAATACCTCGGTAGTTGCTCTTGCCCAATGCTTTCGAGTATAATGGCTCAAAGTTTCCATTTCCTTGTCACTAGAATCTTCGAAATGTACTCGCTAATTATACCCATTCTTTTCATTTGTTGGTTGTTCGTAACCAATATCAACCTCTTCTTCATTTTTATATATTCTTGCATCAATAGCATGACTCATTCCAGTTTCACCCATCAATTGCCTCTTTCGCTTAATGCTGTCAATGATGACATCATGAAACTCCATCTTTGCAATTCCCAAGACTTCTTTCAATGTGAATTCCACCTTAGCGTTTAATATACGTTCTTCCAACACCCCTTTCAAATTTGTTGCCGCTTCAATGTCAGAAAGTAGCTTATAAGCAATTGATTTTCCCTTATTTTTTGTCTCCGTTGTTTTTTCTCCCAATGATGCTGAGGTATCCTTTACAGGCAATTCTTGTGAAGCTGCCTCCCGAGCCTTGTCTCCTCGAGTTTGCCTCTTAAAAGAATTTCCTTCTCTAGTATCATCAAAATTTCCTCGTCTTTTTTCTTCCATCAAAGCTTCATGTTGGTTCTTAGCAATATATGCATGAACTGAAAGAGACTCAACAGGATCCTCCCAACCTGTTCTTCCTCGTATTGTAGCTGCAGTTCTCAATAACACTTCTCGAGGTAATTTCTCTTCTTGCATTGTAGAAACGGCAGAAGCCCAAAACTCACTAGTTTCCGTACTTCCACCAATTGCATCATCTACTCTAGTACCATAACTTGCACTTTCTCGTACTACTATTTCATGCTCTTTTAAGTAATCTTGAACCAATGCTCTCATTCCTCCCTTGCCAAAATTAGTTTGAAGAAGATCCTCCCTATCTTTCAATGCTATCTTCCCATCTTTCCAGCAAATAATTCCCTGCCGTATCATATTATTAAATTCATTGCAATCTTTTCTAGTGTGTGAAGCATCATCACACCAAATGCATCTTTGTACATATCCTTGTTTTGAAACATTCTTCGAATTATTTATAGAAGTATTTTCTTCAAGTCTTGCCAACTTGATTTGAAGATCTCGCATTCCTCGTATAATTTCTTCCATACCCATATCTGCTTTATTTGACAAGGATGTCGAAGGTTGAACTGCAGGCATTGTCGGTGGTGTTGTACGTACTGGAGCTTTGGGTGCTTGTACTGTTTTTGGAATATTGCTCCTATCCTTCCTCCTTTCTTTTTTTGTAAGCAACTCCACCGCATCTTCAATGTTCTTCCACTTCGTTGTCAATCCTTCATCTTCTTCTTTGTCTTCAAGAAGAGGTTCTAATTTCTCTTACAATTCTCCATCAACAGCTTGAAGAAATAGATCAACTTTGTTCGGCTCCAATGTCAATTTTTCTACCTTCGATAATTGAGAGTACTGCCTCTCAAATTCCCTTAGTAGCTCTGTTGCTTGCAAATTCTTATTAGGCAGTTCAATCCATCCCAGAAACAGCTTCTTAGTAACGCGATTAGCATCTTCCAAGAAATATTTGTCTTTCAATGCATGTGAAAAATCCTCCCATGAATTCCCACAACGATCCGTAATCGATGTAATGTGGTCCCTTATCTCCGATATCGTGGCAAGTCCAAATAGTGCAACCATTTTTTTCTCAGAAACCCGATTTAATTCCATTTCACGAACATAACATCTTAAATACCTTGAAATATTCCTCCCATCAAATTGATCAATTTTATTGACCACTGCTTGCAATGCTTTGGTTGTCAAAGCTTCCTTTCGATCATTGCTTTGCTGTTGCTGCATTGACAATGAGAAGGCTTGAAACAACGTAACGACTGTAATAATGTACCGTAAATCTATACGGATGCTCTTCCACTGCTTGTCGATGTCTTTTTTTTGCCCAAGCCGATAGGTCTCTAGACGTTACAGAGAACCCCGAACAACCCAAACTGTTAATCTTCAATACCCCTTTGTACTTACGATCTTGTATCCACTGACTGTCCTGTTAGATTAATCCAATAAATTTCATTCACTCCGCATACTCAATCCTGTAGACACCCCTTTAATCCTTCAATCACACACATAACTCGATTTTACAAAATAGTCAAGAGTATTCAAACCCACTTCATTTAAAAATCCCGATTCACCATTACAACATTGACTTCAGCAGCGATTGCCTCAGTCTTCTTAAAACTCTACGAAGAAAAAAAATCCAAATTCTATGTCTTTCCTTCCCCGACCCGAAGCATGAAGCTCCTCTCTCTAATTCCCTTGATCTTCAAAAAACCTCCAATGAAAACCGAACTGATAACCTTGCAAAAGCTTGAAAACTCGCTCCCCCCCCGATTTCCCTGAAAAAAACCCCCCCCCCCTCAAAACTATATCCCCCTTAACCTTATCCTCTGAATTTCTTCAATCTTCTGTCTTAGATCCGGAATTGGCTCCCACCTCAAGCTTGGATCCGAAATTGGCTCTCGCCGTCAAGCTTTCTCCTCCGTTTTTACCTTTAAGAAATCCATTTACCGAAAACAACGTTCCTTGAAACGGCACAGAGAACAGGACAGCCTGAAACAGAATCGAACCCCGTAATCGGGACCACATTGAGTCGCCCGACCAATTCAGGTCCTATATTGAGAAAGATGCCCGTAGTAACCTGGATGTTCCCGTAATTGGGTCAAATTTGTCCTCGCGTCAGATTGGCTAAGACCCGTAGTAAGACCTAGATTTCCCGTAATTAGACCACATTGACTCGCCCAACCAATTCAGGTCTCATATTGGATAAGAGGACCCGGATTGGATTATCGAAATTGGATCCAATTGGCTCCTCGAACTTGTCGTGTGAATTGGTCCTTCTCTTCCTGCTGACTTCCGTTATTGGAATCGAACGGAGCATTTCAGTATGCCCCGGCTGACTGTAACGGAGTGACTGAACCAGACCACTCAGTATTTGTACTGGAGTTGGTCGATGCTCCCAATATTCGAGTTAACTGAATATTAATAAAATTCCCCTTTCTTTTTATTTTCACTGTATACTCGTGTTGCAACACGACAGCGTAAACCAAGTCTTGGAGCAATATTTAAGGTGTACTATCAACTACCAACAAGATGATTGGACAACCTTTCTGCCATTGGCAAAGTTTGCTTATAATAATACGGTACATTCTTCCACGCAACAAACACCTTTCTTTGCCAATTATGGCTATCATCCACGACTTGATACTTTTGATTTTTCAAAAGTTGATAATCCTGCAGCAGAAGATATGGCAAATCTGTTGTCAGAGTTACATGCAATAATAAAGACGCAATTGAAGGAAGCTCAAGAACGACAAAAGATAAACGTAAATCTATATCGTAAGGAGCAACCACAAATCAACGTGGGTGATAAGGTATGGCTACTTCGTCACAATATCAAGACTACTCAACCTTGTGACAAGTTGGACTATCGTAGGCTTGGCCCCTTTTCTGTTTCTGAACAGATCAACCCAGTTGTATATCGATTACATCTACCGGAGTCAATGAAGATCCATCCTGTATTCCACGTATCTCTTCTTGAACCATATAAGACAGTGGATATACAAGGAAGAAGACAAATGCCACCGCCTCCTATAGAAGTAGATAATAATGAAGAATTTGAAATGGAAGAGATATTAGACTCAAGGCGGCGCCGAAATAAGCTGGAATATCTTGTTCATTGGCGCGGATATGATATTAGTGAACGCACATGGGAGCCATCCAGGAATCTAGGAAATGCATCAGCTAAAGTCAAAGTTTTTCATCAACGACATCCATCAAAACCAAGATGAAAACCTCTCTTATAAAAGAGACAAGATTGAGGCAAGATAACATTCAATTTTCTATCCTTATTTGTAACTTCTTTGCATTTGTGACGCTAATTAGATGGAGAGCCAACAACCAGTGGATTCAACTCAAGAACCTTCGTTTGCTGACCTGCCGGACGAGACATTACGATTGTCACAACCTTCAAGACGACGCAATCGAGATGAAGATCTTCAAGAACGACATGTTCTTCCTCGAACAGATGGTGAGATACAACGTGTTTGGTATCACGATTTGGGAAGGAACTCTCGATGTTTGGTGATTTTGCTAGAGGTAGGAACAACTCCTGATGGTGTTCCAAATATTCTATTCGAAGGAAGTTACGAAGGCCTCAACAATGATCAAATAACTGGGTGGTCTTCCCGCCCTGATATGGGACACTACCGATGGTTGAGAGGCCCTATCAATCATCTTCGAAGAGAACAAAGATCAGAGTATGTGGCGAATACAATTCGTCGCATCATAGATTTCCTCAACATATGATGACCGCTCCTCGTGGAACTCGTCTCTAGAAGGGGGGGTAATGTCACGGCCATAATCATGTAAGCTAATAATTACATATAGAAATAGGTAGAAGTAAGTAAAAGTAGATAAAAGTAAGTTAATTATATAATATTTAATATAGAAGCTTCCTAGAAACTTCCTAGACGTTGCTTTGACTTCATAGGTGTCTTTAATTAACTTTTTGGATTAGAAACGTGGTCAAGAAGTTGGCCATGTGCCACACATGTTGTTAGCTTGAAGATCAAGCTAACTATGTGGCCCACACGTAGAAAAACTTGCCTTGTAAGTCAAGGCATGTGTCCTACAAAGTCAACACATATTGGAGGTCCTATAGAACGTCGCCACGTAGCCCCTAGTTAGATAGTATATATAGAGATAAGAGTGAAGGCTTCTTCACTCTTGTCAACTCTTTTCTTGCTTCTAGTCTAGTTTCAAGGGTCTCTAGTTTTTCTTGTCTTTTGGCAATAGCCATTCTAGTTTCTCTTTTCAATATACATACTTATTATTCATATTTTGTTACTTTTCTTTGAGTAAAGGCTTACTTGTCTGAACTATTTTTTCATCAAGTTCTTGTCCTTGATAGGTACATTTTAAGTATTGCTCTAAGACTTGGTTTACGCGCTTTGTCTGTCCGTCAGTTTGAGGATGAAAAGCCGAAGATTATTTTATATCCCCTTGTAAAATCTTAAAAAGGATTCTCTAAATTTTTGATACAAATTGAGTTCACCTATCCGATATAATATCCTTTGGTAATCCATGATGGCGATAGATATTGTTAATAAAAAGCTTAGCTGTTTCTTCACTTGTGATGGATTTTGTACATAGCACAAAATGTCCATCTTGATGAAGCAATCTACTATCACAAATATAGAGTCATAAGAACTTGAGCTTGGAAGATTTGTGATGAAGTCCATAGAAATAGAAGACCATGGTTGTTCTGGAATGGATAATGGTTGAAGAAGTCCAAAAGGTTGATGACGAGGAGTTTTTTTATCTTGAGCAAATATCTCATGATTGTACAAAATCTTTGACTGCCTTCCATATTTGATGCCACCAAAAATCCTTAGATATCAACTCCAAAGTCTTATTTTATCCAAAATGTCTTGCTGTGTCAAGGACAAGAACTCGATGAAAGCTAAAGAGTAAGTGAGACTTTTCTCAAAAAGAAATAGGACAAAATAGAAATATGTATATTAAGAAAGAAACTGGAATGGCTATTGCCAAAATACAAGAAAACTAGAGACCCTTGAAACTAGACTAGAAGCAAGAAAGGAGTTGACAAGAGTGAAGAGGGCTTCACTCTTGCCTCTATATATACTATCTAACTAGAAGCCACGTGGCGATGTTCTATAAGACCTCTAATATATGTTGACTTTTTAGTCCACATGCCTTTGCTTGCAAGGCAAGTTTTCTATGGATGGATCACGTAGTTAGCTTGTTCTTTAAGCTTCCAACATGTGTGGCACATGGCTAACTTATTGACCAAGTTTCTAACCTAAAAGTCAACTATAGACTCCTATAAAGTCAAAGCAGCGTCTATGAAGCTTCTAAGAAGCTTCTCTAGAAGATATTACACAATTAACCTACTTTTATCTACTTTTATATACTTTTATCTATTCATATAGGTAATTATATGTATGTCCGTGACATTACCCCCCCTTCTAGGGATGAGTTCCACGAGGAGCGGTGATTATATATTGAGAAAATCTAATATGCGGCGAATTGTATTTGCTACATACTCTGATCTTTATTCTCTTCGAAGATAGTTGATGGGTCCTCTTAGCCATCGATAGTGTCCCATTCCAGGGCGAGAAGACCACCCTGTTATTTGATCACTGTTGAGGCCTTCATAACTTCCTTCAAATAATACATTTGAAACACCATCAGGAGTCGTTCCTATCTCCAATAATATCACCAAACATCGAGAATCTCTTCCAAGGTCGTGATACCAAACGTGTTGTATCTCACCATCTATTCGAGGAAGAACATGTCGTTCTTGAGGGTCTTCATCTCGGTTGCGTCGTCTTGAAGGTTGTGACAATCGTAATGTCTCATCCGGTAAGTCAGCAAACGAAGGTTCTTGAGTTGAATCCGCTTGTTGTTGGCTCTCCATCTAATTAGCGTCACAAAATGCAAAGAAGTTACAAACAAGGATAGGAAATTGAATTTTATCTTGCCTCAATCTTGTCTCTTTTATAAGAGAGGTTTTCATCTTGGTTTTGATGGATGTCGTTGATGAAAAACTTTGACTTTAGCTGATGCATTTGCTAGATTCCTGGATGGCTCCCATGTGCGTTCACTATTATCATATCCGCGCCAATGAACAAGATATTCCAGCTTATTTCGGCGCCGCCTTGAGTCTAATATCTCTTCCACCTCAAATTCTTCATTATTATCTACTTCTATAGGAGGCGGTGGCATTTGTCTTCTTCTTTGTATATCCACTGTCTTATATGGTTCAAGAAGAGACACGTGGAATACAGGATGGATCTTCATTGACTCCGGTAGATGTAACCGATATGCAACTGGGTTGATCTGTTCAGAAACAGAAAAGGGGCCAAGCCTACGATAGTCCAACTTGTCACAAGGTCGAGTAGTCTTGATATTGCGACGAAGTAGCCATACCTTATCACCCACGTTGATTTGTGGTTGCTCCTTACGATATAGATCTGCGTTTATCTTTTGTCGTTCTTGAGCTTCCTTCAATTGTGTCTTCATTATTGCATGTAACTCTGACAACCGATTTGCCATATCTTCTGCTGCAGGATTATCAACTTTTGAAAAATCAAAAGTATCAAGTCGTGGATGATAGCCATAATTGGCAAAGAAAGGTGTTTTTTGCGTGGAAGAATGTATCGTATTATTATAAGCAAACTCTGCCAATGGCAGAAGGGTTGTCCAATCATCTTGTTGGTAGTTGATAGTACACCTTAAATATTGCTCCAAGACTTGGTTTACGCGCTCTGTTTGTCCATCAGTTTGAGGATGGAAAGCCGAAGATAGCTTTATGTCCACTTTTAAAATCTTGAAAAGGGTCCTCCAAAATCTTGACACAAATTGAGTTCCCCTATCCGATATGATATCTTTAGGTAATCCATGATAGCGATAGATATTATCAATGAAAAGCTTAGCTGTTTCTCCACCTGTGATAGATTTTGTACATGGCACAAAATGTGCCATCTTGGTGAAACGATCTACTATCACAAATATAGAATCATAAGATCTTGAGCTTGGAAGATCTGTGATGAAATCCATAGAAACTGAAGACCATGGTTGTTCTGGTATAGGTAATGGCTGAAGAAGTCCGTAAGGTCGATGACGAGGAATTTTTGATCTTGAACAAATATCACATGATTGTACAAAGTCTTTGACTGACTTCCACATTTGTGGCCACCAAAAATCTTTTGATATGAGTTCCAAAGTCTTATTATATCCAAAGTGCCCTGCTGCTGGAAAGTCATGACGTGCTTGAAGAACACGCAAACGTGCTTTTCCTTCTGGAACATATAGGCGTCCTTCAAAATATAATAGATTATTCTTGAACTCGAACTTAGAAGAATCATGAGACTTGGAAGAATTATTCTCGATATCATGAACAAGAGGGTCTGAGGACATACTGGACTGGATTTGCTTGAGAAAAGTTGAATCAACAGTCAATGTTGATTTCACTGCTCGGAGATGAAATTGCTCCGGTTTCAAGAGGACCGTTCTTTGTTGCTCAAAAGCTGCATCTCCTTCTTTTGGTGCAAAATAAGAACGTCTAGACAGGGCATCGGACAAACCTTGTTGTTTTCCTGGCCGATAAGTGATAATGAAGTCGAATCTTGACAAAGACATACTCCAACGAGCTTGACGACGATTCAACATGCGTGCTGACATGAAATACTCGAGGTTCTTGTGATCTGTATACACAATGACTGGACTAGAAGCACCTTCTAGATAATGACGCCATTCTTGAAAAGAATCCACGATTGCAAGAAGTTCTTTATCGTGGATCTCATAATTGATCTCGGCTGCTGAGAATTTTCTTGAATGAAAAGCTATTGGATGAAGTTTGTCATCTATTCCCATTTGTGATAAAACTGCACCCAAGGCAAAATCCGATGCGTCTGTTTCCATAAAAAATGCCTTGGAAAAGTCAACACGATATAAGACTAGTGCAGAGACAAACGATGTCTTCAAGGCTTCAAATGCTGCTTCCGCTTCTTGATTCCATTGGAATTTATCTTTACTAGTCAAGCGTATAAGTGGAGCTGCAACTCGTGAGAAGTCTTTGATGAAGATCCGATAGTAATTGGCAAATCCCAAGAAACATTGGACATCTCTTACAGTCTTTGGAATCTTCCAATCCTTGATTGTTTGGACTTTCTTAGAATCCATCATAAGACCATCATTTGAAATGATGTATCCTAAAAAGTCAACTTGAGTAGTGTGAAATACACACTTTTCCATCTTGGCGTACAATCCTGCATCTCTGAGTTTTTGTAATACTTGACGAACATGTATTTCATGTTCTTCAACATTCTTAGAATAAATCAGGATATCGTCTAGGTAGCAGACGACAAAATTGTCTAAGAATTCATGAAATACATCATTCATGAGATGTTGAAAAGCAGCTGGTGCATTCGTGAGTCCAAAGGGCATGACATTATATTCGAAATGTCCATACCTGGTTCGAAACGCAGTCTTCCATTCATCTCCTTCTTTGATCCGTACTAGATTATATGCTCCTCTTAGATCTATTTTTGTATAGATCTTAGCTTGATTCAACTGGTCAAGGAGTCCTGATATCAAAGGTAATGGATACCTGTTCTTGATTGTGATCTTGTTGAGTCCTTGATAATCAACACACATTCGTAAAGATCCATCTTTTTTCTTTACGAATAGAATTGGAGCTCCTGCTGGAGATTTTGAATGGCGTATGAAATTCTTCGCTAAATTCTCGTCAATATATGTCTTGAGTTCAGCCATCTCATCTTGCGATAAACTGTAAATTGGTCCAAATGGTGGCTGAGTTCCTTCCTTGAGGTCGATTGAACAATCATATGGACGATGCTCAGGAAGAATATCTGCATTCTTTTTCTCAAAAACGTCTTGATACTCCTGATATTGACTTGGAATGCCACTTGAAGTCTTTACGTTTTCAGAAATAGGTGCAGCATAAATAGCAAAAGTTGATCCTTCTTTTGTTGCATGTATAAATGCTTTTGCACCTATCAGTATGGATTTTACTATACTAGACTTATAATTTTTTACTTGGTTGGTAGAACTATTAATAATGCTCTGGAAAAAGTCAAGTTTACGCGAATTCCAATCTATTCGAGGGTTATATTTTTCTAGCCAGGATAAACCTAAAATAACTGGATTGGACGGGGATTTAATTATGTTAAAAGCTATGTAGCTATCATGACCGTCTATTGTTACTTTTATAGGATGAATTTCATGAGTGACATCTCCAGAAGACAAGGGACGACCATCTATGACTTCTACATGTATTGGTTTAGGTTTCTGTACAAAGGATATTTTACGACTTTTAACAAATTGTTCATCTAAAAAGCATGCTGAGGCTCCCGAATCTAATAAAGCAGAGGCTTTGTAATTCTTAGGTCCTAAATATAAGTCTATTATAAAACAAAGAGAGGGTTCTGAGGAGAGGATAGGACCTTCATTAGGAATTGTACAAGGTTCCAGCTGCACGGTCCCTATTGTAGCTGGACGAATCCGTTTTCCGACATGTTGTCTTCTTTGACCGTCGTACCCCTCATTTTATAGTTGCGTCGTTTCTTTGGACAATGTTGAGCAGTGTGCTTAGGTTCTCTACAATACAAACATAATCCTTCTTGACGACGACGAATCTTTTCTTGCTCAGTTAGAGATTTAAAACGTACCGCGTCAATTTGCATGTCTTCTACTTCCGAATGTACGTTTGGCAAAGATGTTGATGTTGCCATTGAGTAATAACGTTGAGGTTCCCGTGAATGATTCTCAGATCGAAATTCAAAAAGTCGATTATCACATTTTACCGCAAAATCGATTGCTTGACTCAAAGTTTGAGGATCAGGTAAGTTGAGCATCAATTTCTTTACTTCGTATTGCAATCCATAAAAAAATTGACTGATGAGTGCAGCATCATCCCACTTGATGTCAATTGCAAGTTGTCGAAATTGTGAAGCATATACTGTTACTGAGCGATTTCCTTGTCGCAGAATTCGAAACTTATTTGTTGTAACACGAGTTGCATCGTGTTCACCATACATAGATCGAAACTCCACCAAAAAAGCTTCCAAATTGTCTAATATTGGATTTCGTTGTTCAAGAAAAGACGAAAACCATGATAAAGCAGAACCAGAAAGTAGAGTGCCAATAAATCTGACTTGTGATCCTGGAGTTGGATAGCTTTGCGGTTGAAGTTCAATTGCCAATTGTACTTGATTGATGAACCCTCGAAACTTTGATCTCGTACCATCAAATTTCTCAGGTAAGGCAATTCTTGGTTCTCTAGTGCTTATAGGGTGTTGTACAATTGGAGAAGGAACGTGATTTGTTGTAGATGTTGAAGCAGCTCCGATCATCTCTATATCTCCACTTTCTGCTATTCTTATTTTTTCCTGTGTTGGTGAATTGAGTTGATGCATCGCAAGCATTAACTCCCTCATTTGCTCTTGCATTTGTGCCATTGCACTCTTCATTTCAACAAGCTCTGCCATAATGACACTAAGAAGAAAAATTTGTTTGATATTGCTCAAGACAAAAGAAAAGAAAGACTAGATAACAAAGAAGATACTAAGAACAATATCAGTTTAGAAGTGGGTAATCCGCAAACTTCTAATACGCTTATGTCTTGTCAAGAGAAAGGGGTCATCCACTCTTACTCAAGAAAAAACAAAGCTCTAATATTGTAAGTGTACTCTTGTCAATCTGTCAAGGACAAGAACTCGATGAAAGCTAAAGAGTAAGTGAGACTTTTCTCAAAAAGAAATAGGACAAAATAGAAATATGTATATTAAGAAAGAAACTGGAATGGCTATTGCCAAAATACAAGAAAACTAGAGACCCTTGAAACTAGACTAGAAGCAAGAAAGGAGTTGACAAGAGTGAAGAGGGCTTCACTCTTGCCTCTATATATACTATCTAACTAGAAGCCACGTGGCGATGTTCTATAAGACCTCCAATATATGTTGACTTTTTAGTCCACATGCCTTTGCTTGCAAGGCAAGTTTTCTATGGATGGATCACGTAGTTAGCTCGTTCTTTAAGCTTCCAACATGTGTGGCACATGGCTAACTTATTGACCAAGTTTCTAACCTAAAAGTCAACTATAGACTCCTATAAAGTCAAAGCAGCGTCTATGAAGCTTCTAAGAAGCTTCTCTAGAAGATATTACACAATTAACCTACTTTTATCTACTTTTACATACTTTTATCTATTCATATAGGTAATTATATGTATGTCCATGACATGCTGCTAGAAAGTTGTGATGAGCTTGAAGAACACGTAAACGTGCTTCTCCTTCTAGAATATATAGGTGTCCTTCAAAATAGAGTAGGTTGTTCTTGAACTCGAATTTAGAGGGATTGTGAGATTTAGAAGAATTATTCTTAATATCGTGAACAAGAGGGTCTGAAGACATACTTAACTGGACTTGCTTGAGAAAAGTTAAATCAACATTCAATGTTGATTTTATTGCTCGAAGATGAAATTGCTTTGGCTTCAAGAGAACCATTCTTTATTGCTCAAAAGTTGCATCTCCTTCTTTTGGTGCAAGATAAGAACGTCTAGACAAGGCATCAGACAAACCTTGTTATTTTTCTAGTCGATAAGTGATGATGAACTCGAATCTTGATAAAGACATGTTCCAACGAGCTTGACGATAATTTAATATGCGTCCTGACATGAAATACTTGAGGTTCTTATGATCTATGTATACGGTGATTGGACTTGAGGTGCCTTCTAGATAATGATGCCATTCTTGAATTGAATCTACAATTGCAAGAAGTTTTTTATCGTGAATTTCATAGTTAATCTTGGTTGCTAAAAATTTCCTGGAATGGAAAGCTATTAGATGGAGTTTGTCATCTACTCCCATTTGTGTTAAAACGACACCCAAGGCAAAGTTTGATGCATGTGTTTCCATAAAAAATGCCTTAAAGAAGTCAACGTGATACAAGATTGGTGCAAAAGTAAATTCTTTCTTTAAAGCATCAAATGCAACTTTATCTTCTTTATTCCACTCAAATTTGTCTTTATAAGTCAAACGCATAAGTAGAGTTACAACTTGAGAAAAGTTCTTGATGAAGATTTGATAGTAATTTACAAAGCCCAAAAAGCATTGCACATCTCGTACTGTTTTTAGAATCTTCCAATCTATGATAGTCGGGATCTTCTTAGGATCCATCATCAAGCCTTCGTTGGAAATGATGTATCCTAAAAAGTCAACTTGAGTAGTGTGGAATATACACTTTTCTAACTTGGCATATAATCTTGCATCTTTTAGTTTTTGTAACACATGCTGAACATGGAGTTCATGTTCTTCTGTGTTCTTAGAGTAGATTAGAATGTCATCTAAATAACAAACAATAAAATCATCTAAAAACTCACAAAAAAAATCATTCATAAGATGTTAAAAAGCAGCTGGTGTGTTTGTGAGTCCAAAAGGCATGACATTATATTCAAAATATCCATATCTAGTTCGAAAAGTAGTCTTCCATTCATCTCCTTCTTTGATGCAAACCAAATTGTACGCTCCTCATAGATCTATTTTTATATAGATCTTTGATTGATTGAGTTGATCAAGAAGTCCTGAAATCAAAGATAAAGGATACCTGTTTTTGATGGTGATCTTATTAAGGCCCCAATAGTCTATGCACATCTATAGAGATTCATCTTTTTTCTTCATAAATAAGATCGGTGCTCATGCTGGAGATTTTGAATGGCGTATGAAGTTTTTAGCCAAGTTCTCGTCAATATACTCCTTTAGTGCAACCAACTCGTTTTGTGATAAGTTATAGATTGGTCCAAATGGCAGTTGAGCTCCTTCTTGAAGATCAATTGAACAATCATATAGTCGATGTTCTGAAAGAATATCTACATTCTTCTTCTCAAAAACATCTTGGAATTCTTGATATTGACTAGGAATACCGCTTGACGTCTTTTCTCTATTTGAAATGAGCATAGCATATATAGCAAAAGATGACCCTTCTTTAGCTACATGCATGAAAGCTCTTGTCCCTACTAGTAAGGGCTTAGATGCACTAGACTTATGTATTTTTTTTTTATTAATAGAATTTCGAAATAAACTACTAGAAAAGTTAAGGTTACAGGAAATCCAATCTATCTGAGGATTGTACTTTTCTAACCAGGATAGTCCTAAAATAACTGGATTCAAAGGAGATTGTATCACATTAAATATTATTATATTATTATGATCTTTAATTATTGTATCTAAAGGAACAGTCTCATGGATAACATCACCAAAAGACAATGAACGACCATCTATGACTTCCACATGTATAGATTTGATTTTCTTGACTAAGGATATTTCTTATTTTTTGACAAAGTCCTCGTCTATGAAACAAGTTGAGGCTCTTGAATCTAATAATGCAAAGACTTTATGATTTTTTGGTCCTAAACATACATCTATTGTAAAACAAGGTGACGGATCTGAGGAGGGAATAGGACCTTGACTAGGTATTGTACATGGTTCTTGCCGCACGATTCCTATTATAGCTGGAAGAACTCGTTTTTTAACACATTGTCTTCTTTTGCAATTGTACTCTTCATTTTGTCATTGTGTTGCTTCCTTGGATAATGTTGAGCAGTGTGTTTAGCTTCTCCACAATATAGACATAAGCTCTCTTGACGTCGTCGAGTCTTTTTCTATACCGTGAGGAATTTAAAACGTACCGTATCAATTTGTATTGGCTCTAGCCTTGATAGAAAGATTTCCAAAAACTTAGAAGGTGTTGTCATGACTTGACTTATTTTTCTTTAGCCATATCTTTATTCTTAACATCTTTCAAATAAACGATTATCACATGCAATAGCTTGAGCAATGAATTATTCTAAAGAATCTATTTTTGGCATTGTCAATAATAAATCTTTGACATTATCCTTTAATCCATAGCAAAATTCATTGATAAGGGCTTTATCATTCCAATCCATATCACAAGCAAGACTTTAGAATTCAGCGGCATATATAGTGGCTGAACGTGATTCTTGTCATAGTGATATAAGCTTGATCTCTGCTACCCTTTCTCAATCATTTTCTCCAAATGTAGCCGTAAATACTTCCAAGAATGAGTTCAAATCATAGAATAGTCATGAATCTTTTTCCATCAAAGATGCAAACCAAGAGAGAGTACTTCGAGATAGAAGTGCGCTTATGAATCCAACTTGAGTAAATCTATCAAGATATTGGAAAGGATGCAACCTTAAGTAGAGTTTAATTTTTTACAAAAACCCTCAAAATCTTGATCTTGTTCCATCAAACTTTTCAAGCATACTAATCCTTGCCTCTCTCGAGCTTGTAGAACCAAAACTCCCAAAATTTGGTTGCGAGGCTAATCAACTTATTTCCTTCAACTGCACAACTTCTTGGCGTAGACTTTGAACTTCTTCTATAGTAGTAGGAATAGTGCTTCCATGGTTGGTGTTGTTGATGTGTGAAATTTCGGTCCTAAGAGTGTTGACAAGCTCATGAAGATCTACAATAGTTACAAATCTATTTTTACTTCTACCAAGTATAGCATCCATGATTTTTCCTTCCATAGACAACTCAAATAAATTCAAAAGTTAAATAAGAGGAGGGTAATCTGCAACCTCTAAAAACAAATTCTACAAAGAGGGATAATCTACTCTCTTTAAAAAAAAGATCAATGTTAAAAAATAAGATTTTTTGTTTAAAGGTGGATAGTCCACAACCTTCAAAATACAATAATAGAAGTGGAGTAATCCACTCACTTCCAGAATAAGACAAAAACAATATGTTAGTACACTTGTCAAACTATCAAAGACATGAATTTCAAAGAAAGAGAATCTCAATACACTCTTGTGTCACTCAAAAATATTTAGAAATCACTCAAAGGTGATAAAATATTGAACTAGAATGGCTATTGCCAAAGATTAGAAAACGTGACCACTCTTGAAACAAGACTAGAAATAAGAAAGGAGTTGACAAGAGTGAAGAAGGCTTCACTCTTATTTCTATACATACTATTTAATTTAAGGCTACGTGGCAACATTCTATAGAACCTCCAATATGTGTTGACTTTGAAGGACACTTGCCTTGACTTATAAGGCAAGTTTTTCTACATGTGGGCCATATAGTTAGCTTGGTCTTCAAGCTAACAATATGTGTGGCACATGGCCAACTTATTGACCACGTTTCTAACCCAAAAAATCAATTAAAGTTACCTATGAAGTCAAAGCAGCATCTATGAAGCTTATAGGAAGCTTCCATACCAAATACTATAGAATTAACTTACTTTTATCTACTTTTACTTATTCCTTTTTATTTATATATGTAATTACTATCTTACATGAGTATGTCCATGACAGTAGGACATCAATCTCCATTGGCGTTGATTGATGTGCCATAATATTAGATAGTAGCATAAGAATTTGTATTACAGGCTGTGCTCGATAATTTCTAAAATCTATAGCATCGACCCTCTTTGTAATTCAAATTACCTCTATGAATGTTTGTGTATTTCTTAGCTCCACCTCTTGCTGGATCTCTGATTTCAAATCTTGTAGGAATCGATCTGTCATCTCCACCTCCAAAACATTGTCAATTTGAAGACATAGGGACTTGAATTGGAAGACATAATCTTACATCGACTTAGCTTGTGTAAGATTTGCCAAATGATTGTATGCTATCTTCTCCTCATTGATGGACTAAAATTGATTCCTAAATTTGATCTTAAACTTCTAACGGTCACAAAATCCACCTTGAGCTCTATAACTTTGAACTCGATGTCGCTATTAAATGGCTACTATATCTTTTAAATAATTGGCTAGATATATAATTTCTTTAGTGGTATTTGTTCTAAATAATTAGAGGTAATGTTGCATGTTGAAGAGATATTGACATACATCTTCTTGTCTTGAAGTTTCAAAATATATATATTATGCTTACTCAAATTCAATCTAGCGGATGTCAATTTTTTTGTCCTTGAGACTTCTATTTGCTATTGCAAAGTAACTATCTGAACTAAGAGGTATTGTATTTGAGCTTCCATGTAGGATTGCTCCGCCATATCTTCTATGTTAAAATTTTCTTTGTTAGATTCTACTATTGTAATACCTTTTCACCTTTCAATTGACTTTTTAAGAATAGCTCATGGTAGCCTTACCACAATATCTAATGTCACCATAATCAATTCTATTCCAAACCATTAAAAATACCATAAAATACTACAATGCTTTATCTTACTAACAATACTCCTTCATTAATTGATAAGAATATTGTGTAATCTTTCACTCTCAAAAGATCGCTCAAAACACATAAATTTTAATCAACTTAGAAATAACAATCTTACATTCTAACTTATCTGACTTCACATAATTTTTGTAATTACAGACTTCTTCTACTGAAACATACACAACTCTCAATTAACAACTATCATAATCTTTCATTCAGAATCAATCTTCCACAAAATTTGATAACAAATTTTTAATATCTTCTTATAATAATTTATTTTCCTAGTATTCTAATTACATACTCAATATCTCATAAATCAATCTTTGATTTATTCTACACATTCACTTTACAGTATTCAAAAACTATCCATTATTTTTCAACTAAAAAAAAATAAAGAAAACAAAGAGGTAGCACTAAGTTTATTACATCTCATGATTATCAGAGTCTGGCCTTTTCAATATCTTCTTCAACTTACTTATGTTTTACTTCTGAATTTCTAGATTCTAACCGTCATTTTGTATTTAACTATTTTTTATTATTAATTTAATCATCCGACCTATTGAATTGATAATCTTAAGACTGATTAATCTACTTTATCTATATCTTATGAAAATAAATTTCTATTTATTTTATATAGCCTCACTCTTAACTGAGTAGCATCCTCACAAATACTGAATTAATATATATCTAAAGAAAAACTATTTAACAAAACTCTACAAAATTGCTATCTCTCTTGCCCACCCAATTGTTCAATTTCTACATTATTCATTTTTGGTTCCACCAATTCTAGTTCCAAATACAAACCCTCATCCTCTTCTAATCCTTCCATTGGCTCTTTCTTCAACAGGGTTGAAAGGTCTTCATTGTACTCTCCCAATTCTTGGACTTGAGCCTCCAATTTCAAGATCTAGGCATCTCTCAATTCCAATTGGACTTCATACTCATTCAACCCTTCTAAAACTTTGAGAATTGGCAACATTGATACTTGTGACTAACCAATATTGACTAAATCATCTGCCAATTTTATCACCCTAGCGTTCAAAGCTTCAATTTCAACCCTCAACCACTTCATTTCACATCTATATTTTTCACTCAATATTGCTTTTTCTTGCACCAATAACTTTGTCTTTTCTTGTTTAGCTTACAACTGACACTTGACTTTCTCCCGTTTCAAATTTCATGTTTGGCGACATTAGACCAATTCTTCCCGTTGACCTTCCATGATCTATAAGATGCATTCTTTTTCTTTTGTTCAAGCTTCTTATTTTGTAAAAACCACTGCTCCAATATTAACTTGGAATTTGTATTCTCCTAGATGATCTCTTCTTTTTTTGTAATTCTTTGATTCTTGTTGTTTTCCTTGCATTCAAGCTTCAGTAGACCAAAACCATTGAACTAATAGAGGTGGATTTGAATACGGTGTCATGTTGTACTTCGGCTACTATATGAAAATAATGTAATTATGTACTTAATATATAATTTATTAAGTAACATGGTGAGAGCCATGTTAGTAGATTTTAGTTGGTTGTAGAATATAATTTGATTATTACTTTGAAAAGAGGTTGTTTAAAAAGATTACTATAGAATTTTTATAACTTTAATTTCCTTTTGACAGTGGCTTTTAAGATTGGTTTTGGTTGATAGTAACTTCTAAATATTTAGAGTCACCTTTGTTAGACATTGGTGACATTTGAAAACTTATTTTGGTTCTTTTATTTGGTGTTTAGAGCATACATTATATAAATCTTATAAGAAAAAAGATTGGAGAAGGATTTTGGTAGCAAAGGGAGTAATTAGGGCACCAATGTAGATGAATGGAGATGAAAAATAAAAATCTCCATTCTTATTGGTCAAAAATTATCACCAATAGGCTTTGAGGAGGCTGTCCGAGGCCATATTAGGGATTAGGGTTAGTTTCTCAAGCATTCGAACTTTGAAGGCTAGGGTCAGAGGGTTTAGGTTTTTGGTTAAGGTTTTGGTGCAAGTTTTGTGTTATTTGGGGTTTTTATGAAGAAGTTATAGGCGCTCAAAGTTAAGGTGTTAGTTTTGGACCTACTGTCATTCTTTTGGGCATAACGCACGTGTACAGATGGCACTTGAAGTTTGGCGACTGCGATTGGAGAGAGCACTTTTGCGGCTATACTTTTCATATACTGCTTACTAGATTCTAAGTTGGGATGAAGGAGTTATTGGATTTTGAAGTCAGTACATGCAATCTAAAGGTAGTAAGTAAACCGATTTACTAGTGTTTGTCTCTTGAGCTATATCTTGAGCAATTTGACAAGGTTTTGGCTCAAAATTTCAAGGAATGTGTAATTGCATGTTGATAAACTTTGTGCATAAGTTTTATAACATTTGGAGTTTGGATTTTTGAGATATAAGGAAAATAGTTTTTTGGGTGCTTGTAAATTAGGATTTGGAGTGTCTACTAGGATTTCTTAGATACCAAAAGATTGGGAGTGATTATGCAGTTGGTTTTTTTTGTGATAAAATTCAAGGATAAATTCTACCTATCTTATAAATTTGAAATAAAATGAAGAAATAGATCAATATTAATAATTTTCTAAAGTTTGAGGCGAGAAAATCCCTTCGCAGGAAAAATATGTTTTGAAGGGATTTTGTTATATTTGGAGTTTTATACAAAAATAAAGGAGTTTTGGAAGCCAAGAAAAGAATCATATAAAGGTTTAAGGTACACTCTCTATAGCTAGATACCCAGTGTATTTCTAGATAGCAAATCACGCCATACGACAATAGGGAAAGATTGGTTATATGAATTGAGTCTATTGATGTCACGATTGACTGTACTTTGGCTATGTGAAATCAATTATCAAACTACAAAATATCAAGGCTTACTACTTCCATCTTAATTCAACCTATAATCCATTCTATGATTATCAATTCAATAATACTTCTGTCAATCACAATTCTTCATAAGCAAATAATAAAGAAAACAAAGAGGTAGCACCAAGCTAACCCCGGCTTACGACTCATAGTCTAGCCTTTGGCTTACAACTCACACAGTCTGACTCTTGGCTTATAACTCTCAGTCTAGTTCTTGGCTTATAACTCTTATAGTTTGGCCCTCGCCTTACGGCTCTCACAATTTGACTCTCGGCTTATGACTCACACAATTTGGTCCTCGGCTTACGACTCTCACAGTCTGGCTCTCGGCTTACGACTCTCAGTTTGGCTCTCGGCTAATGACTCATACAATTTGGCCCTCACCTTACGACTCTCAATCTAGCCTTCAGCTTACGACTCACACAGTCTGGCCCTCAGCTTACGACTCTCACCTATTTATCCTATCAAAAAGATGATCTGTCGGCCAACGAATTCCAAAGGTTATGACCCTTTGAATTCTTAACCATTTATTCCACTGATAACCTACTGTTACGAGCTAAACTGCCTAGCCATCAGTTTAATTCTCAAAGTTATCAACAACCAATCAGTAACTTGTCACAAAGTTTATTTACCTATTCTACATAGCTCCACTCTTAATTGTACAACATCCTTGCAAACATTATTTAGCCTCAACTTATAAAGACGTAGATACCACCTAATTGATCATTTGTTGCATTATCAAATGTACGTTCCACCGAATCTGGTTCCAATTGCAAATCTTCTTCCTCTTCCTCTAGTCCGTCCATTGACTCCTTCTTCAACTGATTTGAGAGATCTTCATTATACTCTCCCAATTCAAGGACTTGAACTTCTAGTTTTAAGATCTGGACATCTCAAAGTTCCAATTATTGCTGCTGCTAACTCATCTATTCTAGAACATCTTCAATTGACACTTGTGTCCGACTCTTCACTATTAACTCTTAACTGGAACTACTACTCTCGAATACACATAAAATATAAGAAAATGGCATTCCAGCCAATTCAAAACAATACCACAAAATGACTTTAATTGGTGCCCTACTCCTATTCTTTTACTACCTAATGATAATGACAACATGTTATTCATACTATCCATAAAAGATAATGGGAAGTATCTTTCTTGGTAGCCACATTAAGTTTCCAAAAATCCTAACAAATTTGGATTTTTTCGTTCTTTTTTGGCACCATCACAATTGGAGAAACCCACTCACTATTCGATATTGGGTAAATAAAACCAACTGCAAGAAGCTTGTCCAATTCCTCCTTCACTATAAGGGAATATTTAAGATTAAGGCAATGTTGCCTCTGCCGTACCCATTTAGCGTTCTCCTCTAAAATGATATGATGCTCACAGACTTCAATAGGGATACCTTTTAGATCAATATAAGTCCAAGCACAAGCTGATTTATGATGCAAGAAAAATTTTGTTCAACAGATTTATTCGTATTCTTTAATACCTTCATAGACCTTAATTGTCCAAGGCTCTGTTGTGGTTGCCAAGTTGATAGTTTGACATAAAGGTGCAGTGGCAATGTTCGGTTTCAATCCCCTCGCTAGTTTAAAATCAATCAGTAAGTCCAATATGTATGAAATATTGAATCCTGTGTCCAGGGCACTCACATAGTACACATCATACTTGGTCATCCAATCAATACTAACTTTAGCAAAGATTTTCGAATCCTTTGGGTATATCAAGTACTCCCCCGGACCGCCACATTGGTACACCACTCCAAGGTGTTGGTCTGCTTCTATGGACGCCTCCGTAATTGGTGCTACTGTATCATCATCGGCGCTAATTTCATCATCTGATGTCAATTCAGATGTTGGCAATTGAGATTCCCCGTGATAGTATACTGGATACATTTATAATACCATTTTATCTCCACCCTTGCCAATTGTCAAAGTACCCCGATCCCAATCGTTCTTGGCCTTCGCTTGATAAAGCCAGGATCATCCTAATAAAATTAGATATAATAAAGTCGAATGTTATAACCGAAAGACCATGTAGTCGATTTTATACACAATACCAGCAATTATAGTTTGAACACTCCGTAAAATATCCATTGGTTTAACTCGGCTATTATCTACCATTCGTAACACCAATGTTGTGGATACTAAGTGTTCAAAATCTAAAGCATCCATTGTATCACCATTCATTAAATTGTTGCTAGAATCACCATCCACTTGAACACCCAAGATCATAATGCCGTCAATCGAAACATCGATGGTTCGTGCACCTGGATCAGGGTTCAAACTGACTTCACGAACTTCATTATTGCATTACCTATGTCATGTTAATAATAAATTTAATGTAGAATGACACTCTGATATGATCGCTAGAAGTTGCTTCATAGAAATAGAAGGCCAAATAGCATCTAGATCCTTCAAAATGTCATAAGGTTCCATATGTAAGGTAATACCCAATACCCTCTTCCTTTTCATTGGTTTGGATTTAACTCAGTGAGGTAAAATATTCTTCCGCCTTAGACTCGGAATTGGAAAAGAAGACAGAGGTTCTTTGGAATTTGTATCCCCGAGAGGATCTTTCAACAGAAAGGATATTTCCCAAAATTGTGTAGAGAACGGAACAGCTTGACATGAAATCGAAGCCTCCATAATTGGTACTTCATCGGGGTGCACAACTGATTCAAGTCTTATACTGAGTAAGGGGCCCATGTTAATATGTGGATTGGATGTTCCCGTAATTGGATATCTCTACGAGTATATACTTATTAGGCTTGTTCCATGTAGGGTTAGAAAATGATCCGGGTTGTCCCATTTGTACGGAAGGTACTTGATTTGATGATACCAGTGGAGCATATTGCTGATATCTTTGCTACTCCTTCCCGTAACTCTGAGGATTTGATGCAGATCCCTGATTAAAATTGGAACTTTGAAAATTATTGAGTGTTTGATTTTATCGATTAGATCGATTTTCATTCTATCCATACGTATTTCCCATTTGAACTTAGTTGACTTCTGATAGAGTCGGTGGGATCATGGTCTGATTAGTGAATTGTTGTTGCCTTTGTAAATGCCAACAATTTTGGATAGGGTACTTTCCTTCGCAAAATGTACATTGAACACCCATTTGTCTAAAGGACATTATTCGTAAAGGACATTTCGTATCAAAATGACCTTGTCCCTTACAATTATTACACCATACATTAGGTCTTGTATTAGAAGGCTTATGTCATTTCTCCTTATCTTTAGCCAAATTCACGGCCAATTCTTCCATCTTCTTTGTTAGATTTAATAACAAGGCTTTATTTGGATTTATAACAGTCGCATTTGTGAACAACTCCGGTTGTTGATAGGTTGGCGATGTAAAATAAGGTGTCATCGTTATTGGCACTATTGCTTGGAATGGTGTAGGATTAATTGGTTGTTGCAACATAACATTCTTCACATTGGAGGCAGCCATTTGTGGATAATTATCCATTAGCACATTTCTCGGTTGTATTTATTGGCTTCCTAAACTCGAAATCATCGTGGCCCCTACTGTTAACAATTGGTCATAATGACATTCTTCTCACATCTTTGCTCGTGCCAACGATGCCTCTACCGTAGCTGGTCGAGCTTTTTTTATAAACATTTTCAATTCTGGTGGATGTAAACCATTGATTAATATCGACAATATAAATACAACTGGCATTTGATTATTTAACTATTTACGAAGTATATTTGTGACTTAGCCATAATAGGACTCTACGGATTACTCCGCAAATATATTGCTATTCATAAAACTTTTTCAAAGCCGATCTTCAAATCCAATTGGTCTAAAATGGGTTAGGATGGTGTTCTTTAAGGCCTCCTAATTAGAAAATCTATCCACGGGTTGCCAAATATACCATTCAAAAGCTGTATCTTTTAAATTTGCTAGCAATCATTTCAACCAAATGTCTTTAGTTCTACCATTATTAGCCACGCAAGCTGTCAAGAATTGAGATATATGGTGATCAGGATCAGAGCCCGACCAACCACTAAAAGTAGGTAATGGTGCCATACTTGTAGTTCCATCTCCTACTGCTCCCATTTGTATTATAATTGGTACTTTTGGTACTCCCGTGGCCATTGGTGTTATCACTCATCTCCTTACTATTTGAATTTGAATTTTTCTTCTTTTGGTTTTACTTGAACCTACAATTTTTTTTTTTGTCATTTCCGTAGGATATTTCTTATGTGTAATTGCTCCTGTCTTTCTTTTGTTTGTCAATTAATTCTTTGATAATCTTCCCCTCTCCGTGATTATCACTCATAATCTTTCATTCTTCTTTACAAAATCAATACTGCCTTGAATTATAACTCACATATTTTTAATTCTAAAATTGATTCTTCTAACATTTTCATTCAACATATAATTCCATCTCCCATACAATCAATTTCTAACATTTCATATTGTTATCATTTCTCCAACAGCGGCACCAAAATGTTGTTCTTATTGCATTCAAGCTTCAGTAGACCAAAGCAATTGAATTAATAGAGGTGGATTCGAACACAGGGAAAGACTGGTTATATGAATTGAGTTTGTTAGTGTCACAATTCACTGTACTCTAGCTATCTGAAATCAATTATCAAACTACAAAACACTGAGGCTTACTACTTCTATCTTAATTCAATCCATAATCCATTATATAATTATCAATTCAACAATATTTCTCTCAATCACAATTCTTCATAAGTAAATAATAAAAAAAATAAAGAAGTAGCACCAAGCTTATCCCGCCTTACGATTCACACAGTCTGGCCCTCGGCTTATGACTCTCACCTATTTATCCTTGAAAAAAGATGATCTGTTGGCCTTCAGATTCTAAAGGTTATGACCCTTTGAATTCTTAACCATTTATTCTATTAACAAGCTACTATTACCAACTAAACTGTATAGCCATCAGTCTAATTCTCAATGTTTTCAATAACCAACCAGTAACTTATCACAAAGTTTATTTACCTATTCTATAGTTTTCCTTTGATATCACATTTTTGCTTGCCTCCAATTTCTATTTGACACTATCTTCTACATCCAATGCTTGTACCATGCAATGTATTTGCAAAATGTACTTCAACAAAGCATTCTTAAGATATATGCCTTGTAATAGTTGGCCATGTAGAAATGTCAGCTGATTGATATCTAACAAAATTGGGACTTTATTCTCCTCTTCTATCATTGAACAAATCACAGCCAATTCTTGTACAACTTCTAGAATTGCCTCTTATGCCAATGTATGACTAGATTCTCTAATTTTGTGTCCTACATCCCTTGAATCGGTAGTTAGTGTCAATAAATTCCATTCACTTTGTTGAGGTACTGACAAGGATACATTTCTCTCTACTATTTGTATTGCTTGATTCAATGTAAATGCAATCCCTACATACATATAGTTGGAACAGAGCAATATTGTAAACTTTCTTATTTTGTGCTTGGCTCCCATTTCCACATGAATACGGATTGCTATATAAGCTGCTTAATTGAATACTATTTCCTCAAGCATCACTATCACTGCAATCAATAATCGTCTTGACATATGGTGTGTTGATATAAGCCTAAATGCCATAGCATAAAGCACAATCATTCCATGAGCTCAGATGTAATTGCCTCAATCGTCTACTAACCTTAGTTCTTCTCAAATGATGACATTCCACCTTTGAAAAATCTTCTTGGGCTAAAATTGCTTGATTCTTTGACGTCCATCGCAAGCTTTGAAATTGGAAGATACATCTTTTCTAGGACCTTCTCATCAATATCGATAATGTGTCTTTGTATTACGCTTGATCCATCCTTTGGATCATAGTTTGCAATGTATTCTGCCATTAATGCCTTATTAATTGATGGCAAACTATCTGATCTTTGCAAGAATTGAAATATTTATGCATTTCAAAAATCTTGTATTCTTCTTGGCGTCCAGAAAATCTTCAATTTTATAGGCTCCATATTAGTAACAATTACTATAGATGGTGGTCCCAAATTGCATTTAACTTTCACATTTTAGCCACTTTCTTCTCTATCCGTAGTTCTCTTTACACTCTCAATTACTATGTCACACACTCTTCTAAGCTCTAACCATCAATACTACTCTCTAATACTTTCAAAACACAAGAAATTATAATACAAAAAAATAACAACAAAATGCGATACCACATAATCACCTTGAATGGGTGCCCCACTCCTATTCTTTTACCTAATGGTGATAACAACATGATGCCCATACTGTCCATTTCTTCCACTATCCTATTTGACCTACTACTAATTATATCTCTAACTATCCTTTCAGCCATCTCTACACCCTAGTCCACCTAAACTAATAATTATAGCCCTAAGAAAAAATTAAAATCCGTCCCAAGTTTTAAGTATAATATAGCTTTAAACGGTTCCCATTAATATGTGTATTGAATTGATGGCCCATAAAATCTTCTAATTGAATTGATCCATTGAAAAATCCTTCAACCACGTGATACAAACTATGCCATCAGACTTGAAATTTTCTTAGAAAATTATTAAAATAATTATCATAAAACAAGACCAAATCAATGGATATAAAGTTCTTAGGTCGTAGTTTACTATCATAATAATTCTTTTGTTGTTTTTGGATAGTTTCCATCGTTAAAAGAGTAGTAATTCAAATTTCATCTAATTCTTCCAATTTTATCAACTAGTATTATGCAGACTCTTTATCACTTAGTTGTTCATTCTTTACGATCCTTAAACTTTGTACTTTCAATTCGATAGGTAAGATTGCTTCTTATCCGTAAACCAATTTGAATGGGATAGAATTGGTTGTCACTTTATACGTTGTATAATATGTCCATAAATCTGCAAATAACTTGGTATCCCAATTTGTACCCGCCTTCAAAATAGTCTTAGTTAATATCTTGCACAAAATATTGTTGGTCTTTTTTGTTTGCTCATTGACTCTAAGTTGATATGGAGTTGTTTTTCTATGCTTGATCTCGTACATGTTTATCAAAATTGTAATTGAAGAATGAATGAAATGGATTCTGCAATCACTAACTAATTCTTTAGGACATCTAAATTGAGTGATAATATTCTCATATAGAAACATGGCAATAATTTTACATTATCATGTCGAGTTGCAATAATCTCTATCCATTTGGTTACATAGTTCGTGGCAATTAAAATATATTGTTTCTGTCCATATTTCGATGTTCGTATAATTGGTTCAATAAATTCAATTCTCCATTTCTCAAATGGTGCTTGAGCCAAAATTGGTACTAACGACATGGCAAAAGTACCAGTTGGTCTACCAATTCTTTGACATGGATCACATCGGTGAACATATTGGTGTGCATTTGAAAACATTATTGGCAACCAATATCTGGCCATTAAAGCTTTCTTAGCAGTACTATCACCAATAAAATGTCCACATTAACTATCCAAATGGCAACCGTCCAATATTGATTGTACTTCTTTTTGAAAGTTATAGCATCATAAAATGCCATCCTGTCCTTGCTTATACAAAGCATCACCAATCATTGTATCCGGTGCACTTTTTAAAATTAAGCAATTTTTAAGTTTCTTGCTAAATACAGATGGAAATGTTTGAAATGTCAAAAACTGAATTATTTCACTATACTCCGGTGAAATCACATCCACAGCAAATAAATCAGTGTTGAGAAGTACATCAAGAATAGGTTCATTGCTTAAGATATTAGACAACCAAGATAAATGGTCAGCATTTACATGGTCCTCCCAAGTCTTATAATAATAATAAAATTAAATTCTTGTAGTAATAATATCCATGTAGTAATGCGTCCACTCAACTAAAGCTTATCAATTATTTATTTTAGAGCATCATAATCTACATAAAATATGAATGCATAATCCAGCAAATAATGCCAAAATTTTTGAACTGAATATATCGTGTCCAAAGCTTCCCAATTAGTAATAGTGTAATTTTGTTTGGTATCCATCAATTGTTGATTGATATAATATATTAGATGATCTAAGCCCTTTTCATCCTTTTGATTTAATACAGATCCAATAGCAATATTGGATGAATGAATATATACATGAAATGGCTTTGTCTAACAAGGAGCTACTAATACTCATGTAGATACCAATTTTTTCTTCAATTCTTCAAATGCCATTGTACACTCCTTGTCCAAACTAGACTAGTTCCATCCAATAGAGGTTTCTTTAAAAAATTAGTTAGAGATTGACAAATGACTATAAATGAATGAATAAATCGACAATAATAATTGACATGGCTAATGAAACCTTGAACATCCGATAGTATCTCTAGTCTTGGGAGGTTCATTATGTGCTAAACTTTATCTGGATCAATGGCAATACTACATCTAAAGACTATGTGTCTCAAGAGTTTTTCAGACAAAATACCAAATTGGCATTTATCAGAGTTCAATAATATCCTATATATAATACATTGATCCAAATATTTTCCTAAGTATTTTAGATGATCTTATTTTATATTAAAAGTATAAAATTTATCTAAAAATATCTCCATAAATATTTGTAAGTAATCCTAAAATACCTGAGTCATTACCCTCTGAAACGTGGCTAGAGTATTACATAACCCAAACGGCATAACGCAATAAGCAAATGTTTCCCAGTTTGTAGTGAAATTAGTCTTTAATTGATCTTCCTTTACAATTTTAAATTGATTATAATCGAAAAATCCATCTAAGAAAGAATAACATTTATGCCTTGCTATGGCATCCAATATACTATCTGTAAAAAATAATAGAAAGTAATCTTTCATAATAGCCACATTTAATTTCCAAAAATCCTGACAAATTCTAATTTTTCCATTCTTCTTTGACACTATCACAATTGAAGAAATCCAC
The DNA here is from genome assembly GCF_059467195.1 of Physcomitrium patens. Lineage (NCBI taxonomy): Eukaryota > Viridiplantae > Streptophyta > Bryopsida > Funariales > Funariaceae > Physcomitrium > Physcomitrium patens. Next base: position 12,659,904 of record NC_143433.1, read on the forward strand.
TCACTATTCACTATCAAATAAATAAAACCAACCTCAATAAGTTTGTCTCATTTCTCCTTCACCATTAGAAAATATTTTAGATTAAGTCAATGTTGCCTCTGTAGGACAAGTTTAGCATTCTCCACCAAAATGATTCGATGCTTACAAACTTGTGTGGGAATACCTTTCAAATCAGTATAAGTCCAAGAAAAAGCGGATTTATGGTGAATAAAAAATTCTTTCTAACATATCAACTCTTGATCTTCAATACCTTTGTAAATTTTAATTGTCCAAGGTATTTTATTTGTTGCCAAGTTAATAATTTGACATAAAGGTTCACCTATCTTTTCTTGTTTTAATTGTCTCGTCAATTCTAATCCATTCATTAAGTCTGACATATTAGAGGTATTCAATTTTGATTCCTATACACTGACTTGGTGCACATCATATTTTTTCATCCAATCTGTAATAACATGATCAAAATTTTCTATATCCGATAGGTATATCAAATATTCTTTTGGTCCTCCACATTGGTACTCAATTGTCTCGAAGGATGCTTTTTCTTTTGGTATAATAGCATTTTCATCAAAACTGAGCTCATTGTCAAATATTAATTTAAATGCTGACATTTGAGATTTTCCATGATAGTATATTAGTTACATTTATAACACCATCTTGTCTTCACTTCTCTCGATCATCAAAGTACCATGACCTCAATCATTCTTGACTTTTGCTTAATAAAGCCAGAGTCGTCTCAACAAAATTGGATATGATAAAGTTGAATGTTGTAATCAAAAAATCATATAGTCTATTTTGTATTCAATATCGACAATTATGGTTTGAATCTTTTACAAGATATGTATTAGTTTAACTCGGCTATGATCTACCATCCATAATAATAATGTCGTGGATACTAAATGTGCTAAGTCTAAAGCATCCATTGTATTTGTGTTCATTAAATTGACGTTGGAGCTATCATTCTTTTATACTCCAAAAATCATAATGCCATCTATAGATATGTCGACGGTTGATGCACTTTAATCAGGATTCAAACTAATCTCAAGAACTTCTTTATTGTATTGTATATGCTATGATAACAATCAATTCAATATAAAACGACACTCCGGTGCAACTGCTAGAAGTTGCTTCTTCAAAATAGAAGGCTGAATAGCATCCAAATCTTTCAAAATATCATAAGGCTCTAAGTTTAAAGACATTTCCAATGCCCTCTTACTTTTCATTTGTTTCAGCTTTACTCCTTGAGATAATATATTTTTTTTTCTTAGACTCGGACTTTGAACAACTGGAAGAGCTTTCTTAGAATGTCCATCTACAAGAAGATCTTTTAATGGATAAGACGTCTCTTAGAACTGCTTAAAGGATGGAACTGGTTTAGGCTGAGTCGAGACCTCGATAGTTAAGACCTTATTGATTTGCGTAAACAGGCCAAGTCTCATCATCGGTAAAATGCCCAAAACTGATTTTGATGTTTACATAATTGGGTTGAATTAGTCCTTTGCAACTAATTCATCCAAGTAATGAATTCGTTCTTTTTCTTTTGCTGGCTCATGAAAAGTACTGCTTGGACACATTCCACCCAATTTATTGGAGAATCTTAAGAACCTTGTTTATTATCCTTGATCTTACTTTGTAGCTGGATTTATTGATCATGATTTTTGAAATTGAATGGAATATTACATTACTAATATATTAACATTGTCGTGTTGTGGTTCAGCTATTATATGAAAATAATGTAATTATGTACTTAATGTATAATTTACTAAGTAACATGATGAAATTCATGTTAGTAGATTTTAGTTGGTTGTAAAATATATTTTGATTATTACCTTGAAAAGATATTGTTTAAAAAGATTACTATAAAATTTGTATAAATTTAATTATCTTTTGATAGTGGCTTTTAAGATTGGTTTTGGTTGATAGTAACTTCTAAATATTTAAAGTCACCTTTGTTAGACAATAGTGACCTTTGAAAACTTATTTTGGTTCTTTTATTTGGTGTTAAGAGCATGAATTTTGTAAATCTTATAAGAAAAAGGATTGAAGAAGGGTTTTTGGTAGCAAAGGGAGTAATTAAGGCACTAATATAGATGAATGTAGATGGATGATAAAAATCTCTATTCCTATTGGTCAAAAATCATGACCAATGGACTTTGAGGAGGCTGCCCGAGGCCATATTAGGGATTAGGATTAGTTTCTCGAAGCCATTCGAGTTTTAAAGGCTAGAGTCAGCAAGTTTAGGTTTATGGCTATAGATTTGGTGCAAGTTTTGTATAGTTTGGAGTTTATATGAAGGAGATACAAGCGCTCAAAGTTAAGTTTTTGATTTGGGAGCTACTGTCACTCTTTATGGCATAACGCACGCATACGGATAGCAATTGAGGATTGGTGATTGCGACAAGAGAAAATACTTTTGCGGCTACAATTTTCACATATTGCTTACTGGATTCCAAGTTACAGTGAAGTAGTTATTAGATTTTGAAGTCAGCACATGCAAACTAAGGGTAGTAAGTGACCCTATTTACTAGTGGTTGTGTTTTGAACTATATCTTGCGCAATTTGACAAGGTTTTGGCTCAAAATTTTAGGCAATGTGTAAATACATGTTAGTAAACTTTATGCATAAGTTTTATGACATTTGAGTATTGGATTCTTGAGATATTAAGAAAATAGAGCTCAGGTGCTTGTAAATTAGGGTTTAGAGTGACTGCTAGGGTTTCTTAGATGCTAAAAGATTGAGAGTGAATTTGTACTTGGTTCTTTTTGTGATAAAAGTTAAGGGTGAATTCTACCTATTCTATAAATTTGAGATAAAGTGAATGGTTAGATCAAGAGATATGAATTTCTAAAGTTTAAAAAAAAAAAAAAATCCTTTGCAGAAAAAGTATGTTTTGAAGGGATTTTGTTATATTTTTGAGTTTTATGCAAAATAAAGGATTTTTGGAGGCTAAGACAAGATTAATATAAAGGTTTAAGCTACACTCTCTATAATTGGATATCCACTGTATTCCCAGATAGAAAATCACGCCATACAATAATGTTAATTATTTACAATTTCTACAAATTGGAGCATAGTCATTATTGGCTCTTAGATTAAGATATTTACTAGCATAATGATCAATTTGATTGCAATGATAACAACAAAGTGGTCTTCTTCTACCTCCATTAGGCATATTGGATGTCTCTATCAATATATACTAGCTGGGCTTCTTCCAAGTTGAATTGATAAATGATCCCAATTATTTTGGTGACGACGGTAACTAGAATAGATTGCAATGATGGAGAATATTGCTAATATTTTGGCTGTTCTTTCATATAGTTATGGAAGTTTGATACAAAATCTATTGTTGTATTACATGATTTGCTATCTAGGAATACATTGGGTATCTAACTATAGAGAGCTTAGCTTGAACTTATATATGAATTTTGTCTTAGCTTCCAAAACTCCTTTAATTTGTATAAAATTCAAAATATAGCAAAATTCCTTCAAAACATATTTTTTCCTCAAAGGATTTTTTCTTCTTAAACTTTAGAAATTCATAATTCTTGATCTAACCATTCAATTGTTTCAAATTTTTAAGGTAGATAGAATTCACCCTTGAGTTTTATTACAAAAAAAACCAATCACAAATTCACTTCTAATCTTTTGGCATCTAAAAAATCCTAGCAGATGCTCTAAATCCTAATTTACAAGTACCTGAGCACTATTTTCTTAATATCTCAAGAAATCAATATTCAAATATCATCAAAATTATGTATAAATTTTACTAATATGAATTTACAAATTTTCTAAAATTTTGAGAAAAAACCTTATCAAATTGCTCAAGATATAGCTCAAGACACAACCACTAGTAAATCGGGTCATTTACTATCCTTATATTGCATGTGCTGACTTCAAAATCCAATATCTCCTTTATTTTAACTCGGAATCCAATAAGCAATATACAAAAAGTATAACTGCAAAAGTGTTCTTTTTAGTCGCAATTGCCGATCTTCAATTGCTTTTTGTATGCTTGTGTTATGTCAACACGAAAGATAGTAGCTCACAAATCAACACCTTAACTTTGAGCACCTATATCTTCTTCATATAAACTCCAAATCATACAAGATTTACACCTAAAACATAGCCAAAAATCTAAACTTGCTGATTTTAACCTTCCAAGCTCAAATGGCTCTAAAAGATTAACCCGAATCTCTAATAAGGCCTCAGGCAGCCTCTTTAAAGCCCATTGGTCATGATTTTTGCTCAATAGGAATGGAGATTTTTATCATCCATCTCCATTCATCTATATTGGTGCCTTAATTACTCCCTTTTCTACTAAAATCTTTCTTCAACCCTTTTTCTTATAAGATTTATATAATTTATGCTCTTAACACCAAATTAAAGAATCAAAATAAGACTTTAAGGATCACTAATGTCTAATAAAGGTGACTCTAAATATTTAAAATTACTACCAACAAAATCAATCTCAAAAGGTACTATCAAAAGAAAATAAATTTATATAAATTCTAATAGTAATCCTTTTAAACAACCTCCTTTTAAAGTAGTAATTTAATCACATTCTACAACCAATTAAAATCCAGTAACATGGCTCTCACCATGTTGTTAAGTAAATTGTACATTAAATAAATAATCACATTATTTTTATATGGTAGCCGAATTATAACACAACACTAGATTATAATTTGGACCTTGAAAGTTATTAAAGGCCCGATTTTGCCTATTTGAACAATTTTTGTTCTAGCTAAATATATTTTCCATTTGAACTTCATTGACATTCCATTGAGTGGATAGGATTACGGTGTCATATTACGTGTTGTCTTGTTTAAGAATGCACGAGGCACCTAGCTGTGGAAGATAAGGTTGTATTTCACAAGTATCTAAGAAATCCTAATAGAAGAATATAATCTGAATTTTAATCCAAAAGTACTAAAAAACACTCTTCTTAGTAGTCTTAATCATACATAAATCTCAATTACATTATTACTTTCATATTTAAGCAATTTAGATTTTTCTTATAAGCCCCAATTCTATTCAGTGAGCTTTAACAAGGTGTAATATCTAATCTGACTGTCCACTTGATGCAAAATTTTGCATGCGATTGTCAATGTAAGTCATCTATATACTCGAGAATATTCAATCCAATCCCACTTACAGATTGTGAGGAAACCTCCAAAAATTACACTAATGTCACTTGGCGACCAACTTAAAAAGTGAAGCAAAAATCCTAGTAATGATTTCTCCTTCTTCAACCATTAACTTTTAGTCAAAATTGGTGTATAACTTGATCTTTAAGTCCTTCAACACCTTACCAAATTTCACCTTGATCTGACTAGTAGATCTCTAAATATCATAGAAATCCTATCCAATCTCAAACTGCCAACTTCTAAAACCCTCTTGTACTAAAAACTAGATATTTCTAAACTATGCCATTAGATTGTCACAAAATTTTGTATATACTTAGCATCCCAATAATCCAAAAAATATCAAATTTTGAAGTGTAGATACTACACCAATTACATAAATTAGCCAAAATTATTAACCTTAATTATATTATATAAAATCTAAATCACCAATACAAATCCTAACTTTGAACAACGATTGCTAAGTCTTCAAAAACCTTCCAAAACAACCTTTATGCTTTTGAAAAGAGCTTCAAGTTAGCTCTCAAATTCTAACCTGCAATCTTCGAATGAAATCCTATTTTGTCCTAGGCCGTCATTTTAGTGGCCAAAGATCTGATTTCGACCCTGTCTCACAAATGGTCAACCCTCGAGTATAAATCTATCCTATCCTAAGGATTTTTTAACCCAAACCTACTCTCAATTTAATCGAAGTACCAATTATACTAATTTTTTCTCTCTTCTAACCTGATTTTATCAATTTATGGTCTTTCTAAGCTAGTAGAAGAGTCTCTACAACCTAGAAGGTAAAATTACTAACTAACCTTCAACTTACTAATTATTAAGATAAAAAAATAATCTAAGAGGCTTTTATTAAAGCCATGTTTAGATACTTCAAATAATAATTGAATTAAGATAATTAGATATTAATTATAAATTCAATTTTGATTATAATTTCACTATATAGTTCTATTACATCACGACAACGATCTGATTATCAAACTGTTGTTGCTTTTCGCAATTCCAACAAATAGCTGCCAAATGCTTTCTTCCACAGAATGTACATTGCACCATCATTTGTGGAAGAAAGGCGCATTATGTTACCAAATGACCTTGGCCCTTACAATTATTGTCTCATACATTGGACCTAGTATTCATAGCTTTTTTCCTATTCTCTTTATCCTTTGCCATATTGACTACCATTTCTTCCATTTTTTTAGTCAAATTTAATAACAAGGTTTCATTAAAATCCTTTGGAGCTGATACTATTGGTAATTCTATTGTAGTCAATGGTTGCTATTGATAAGAGAAGTATAGGAACTACGACGTTGCTATGTTTGGTGGTATAATTTGTAATGGGATGATATTAACGGTTCCCTGTATATTGGTACTTGAATCAGCACTTATATCAAACATTTTGGGATAACTAACCACTGCTACATTCCATGTTGGGATTTGATAACCTTCTTGAACTAGAATCATAGTGACTCCCTCTGATTGTCGCTTTACTTATTCTACAATTCTTTTCAGAATAAACCTGTATAGGAGAATTCGAATATAGGGAAAGACTAAGTGTATGATTTTTGCTTGTTAGGATCACACAATTAACCGTATTCCAAACCACTAAAACACTAAGAAATACTACAATGCTTTCTCCCAGTAACAATATTCCTACATCAACTGATAACAACAGTGTACAACCCTGCACTCTCAAAAGACTGCTTAAAACATAATAATTTCCATGCAACACCAAGAATAACAGACTTCACTCCAACAATCTGAATTCACATAATTTTTGTAATCACAAACTTCCTCTGTAATAATACACATAGCTCTCAATAAACAACAGTCATAATCTTCCAATAACTCTTCATATAATTCAATCACTCAATACTCTATAATCAATAACTCATAAATCAATCTCTGATTTATTCCACAGACTCACTTCTCAATATTCAGAAACTATCCATTACTCTTCAACAACAAAGATAATAAAGAAACAAAGAGGTAGCACTAAACTTACCCCTGCTCATGACTATCACAGTCTAATATCCAAAAAATTTCTACAACTCCTATATAACTGCTCTTGATGCCTAGATTCTAATCGTAATCCTATAATTAATCACTTTTAATAACTAAATCAATCATCCATCCTCTTGAACTGACTATTCTATGGACTATTAGTTTATTTTACCAATATCTTATAGAAACAAACTAATATCTATTCTACATAGCTCCACTCCTATCTGTGCAGCGTCCTCACAAACACATAATTTTTACCTTCCTAAAAACTACTTACCAAAATTCTACAAGAATCCTGTTTCCTCTAGTCCACTCAATTAATCATTTGCTGTATTATCAAATGTAAGTTCCATCAATTTGGTTCTAAATACAAATCTTCCTCCTCATCCAATCCTTCCATCGATTCCTTTCTCAATTGGTTTGAAAGATCTTCATTATACTTTCTGAATTCATTGACTTGAGCCTCCAGTTTCAAGATTTGGACATCACGAAATTCCAATTATTGCTGTTGCTAACTCATCCATTCTAGAACATCTTCAATTGATACTTGTGACCGACTCTTCACTATTAACTCTTAACTGGAACTACTACTCTTGAATACACATAAAGCACAAGAAAATGGCATTCTAGTCAACCTAAAACAATACCACAGAATGATTTTAACTGGTGCCCCACTCCTATTCTTTTATTACCTAGTGATAATGACAACATGTTATCCATATTATCCGTGAAAGGTAATGGATAGTAATCTTTTTTGTTGGCCGCATTAAGTTTTCAAAAATCTTGACAAATTCAAATTTTTCCATTCTTTTTTGATACCATCACGATTAGAGAAACCCACTCACTATTTGATACTAGGTAAATAAAATCAACTGCAAGAAGCTTGTCCAATTCCTCCTTCCTTATGAGGAAATATTTAGAATTAAAGCAATGTTACCTCTGCCGTACCGGTTTAGCGTTCTCTTCTAAAATGATATGATGCTCACAAACTTCAGCGGGGATACCTTTTAGAACATCATAAGTCCAAGCAAAAGCTGATTTATGATACAAGAAAAATTCTATTCAGCAAGTCAACTCCTATTCCTTAATATCTTTGTAAACCTTAATTATCCGAGGCTCTACTGTGGTCGCCAAGTTGATAGTTTGACATAAAAGTGCAGCGGCAATATTTTGTTTCAACTCCCATGCAAGTTTCAAATCAGTCAATAAATATCTCACATATACAAAGTATTGAATCTTGTGTCCAGGGCACTCACATAGTGCACATCATACTTAGTCATCCAATCAATACTAACTTTAGCAGAGATTTTTAAATCTGGCGGGTATATCAAGTACTCCCCCGGACCGCCACATTGGTATACCACTCCAGGGTATTAGACTAATTCCACGGATGCCTCCGTAATCGATGCTACCGCATCATCATCAGAGCTAAGTTCATTGTCCGACATCAATTCAGATGCTGATAATTGAGTCTCCCCGTGATAGTATACTGGGTACATTTGCAACACCACTTTATCTTCGTCCTTGCCAATTATCAAAGTACCCTGATTCCAATTGCTCTTGATCTTTGCTTGATAAAGCCAAGGTCGTCTCAGTAAAATTGGATATGATAAGGTCGATCGTTGTAACCAAAAGATGATGTAATTGATTTCATACACAATACCGACAATTATAGTCTAAACACTCTATAAAATATCCATTGGTTTAACCCAGCTATGATCTACGATCCTTAACACCAATGTTGTGGGTACTAAGTATTCCAAATCTAAAGCATCCATTGTATCAACATTCATTAAATTGATGCAGGAACCACCATCTATCTGAACACCCGAGATCATAACACCGTCAATCGAAACATCGATGGTTGGTGCACCTGGATCAGGGTTCAAATTGACTTCACAAACTTTCTTAATGCGTTGTTTATGTCATGTTAACGATGAATTCAAAGTAGAACGGCACTCTGATGCGACCGCTAGAAGTTGCTTCATAGAAATAGAAGGCCAAATAGCATCCAGTTCCTTCAAAATGTCATAGGGTTCCATATTTAAGATAATTTCCAATGCCCTCTTTCTTTTCATTGGGTTGAGTTTAACTCCGAGAAGTGAGATATTCTTCCATCTTAGACTTGAAATTGGAACAATAGCCAGAGCTTCCTTGGAATTTGTGCCCCCGAGAGGATCTTTCAATAGATAGGATATTTTTTAAAATTGTGTAGAGAACTGAACAGCTTGAAATGGCACCGAAGCCTCCATAATCAGGACCTCATTGAATTGCCCAACCGAATTATGTCTCATACTGTGTAAGACGTCCGTAACAGGACTTGGATTAGATGTCGCCTTAATTGGGTCAAATTGGCCCTTCACAACAAGTTCACCCAAATGTAGAATTGGTCTTTTCTCTTTTTGCTGACTCCTGGTAAGAACGGCTTGGACACATTCCACTCAATTTATTAAAGTCCTTGGTTTAGGATCTGTTAATCCTGATTATTGAAATTGAATGGAGCATTACATTGTTGATAAGTATGCCTCGACTGCTTGTAATTCCTACACATTGGCACACAATCGTCACTGGTTCTAGGATTGGAACATTCACTAGCATAATGACCAATCTGTCTACAACGAAAATAACGAAGTGGTCTTCTTGCACCTCCATCTAATATATTTGGTGTCTCCATCGGTATATACCTACTATACTTGTTCCATGTAGGATAAGAAAATGATCCTGGTTGTCCGATTGGTACGAAGGATATTTGGTTTGATGACGCCAATGGAGTATATTGCTGATACCTCTGTAGCTCCTTCCCGTAGTTCTGGGGATTTGATGTAGATCCCTGATTATAATTGGAACTTTAAAAGTTATTGAATGCTTGATTTTATCGATTAGATCGATTTCCATTCGATCCCAACGTATTTTTTATTTGAACTTGATTGACGTTCCATTGAGTCGATGGAATCATGGTCTGATTATTAAATTATTGTTGCTTTTGCAAATTCCAACAATTAATTATTTAGTGCTTTCCTCTGCAAAATGTACATTGACTTATTATTTGTGAAGGTGAAGGGCATTCTGTTATCAAATGACCATGGCCCTTACAATTACTGTACCATACATTGGTCCTAATATTGGTAGGCTTGTGCCTCTTCTCTTTATCCTTTGCTATATTAATGGCCACTTCCTCCATTTTCTTTGTCATGTTCAATAACAAGGTTTCATTGGAATCTTTTTGAGTTGGTATTAATGGTAACTCTGTCGTAGTTAACGCTTATTGTTGATATGGAAAATATGGAGCATAGGTTGTTGTCATATTTGGTGGTATAGCTTGCAATGGGATGACATTAATTGGCCCCTAAATATTGGCACTAGAATCGGCCACTGTTTCTAACATCCATAGATAACTACCCATTGATCCGTTCTAAGTCAGATTTTGATAGCTGCCTTGAACTAGAATCATCATGGCATCCGTAGTTAAAAACTGATCATAATGGCATTCCTCCAAAACCTTGGCTCTATTAAAAGATGCAATTATCGTATTTCGTTGAGACTCTTTTAGAAACATTTTTAGTTCGGGTGGGTACAATCCATTGATTAATATGGATAATATAAAAGTCTTTGGTATTTGGTGATTTGGCAACTTATAGAGTATATCTGCCACACGACCATAGTATGATTCCATTGCCTCTCTTGGAATCATTTTGCTAGTCATTAATCTTTCTCGAAGTCGATCCTCAAAACCAATTAGGCAAAAATGGATTAAAAATGCATTCTTCAATGCTTTCCAATTGAGAAATTGATCCACTAGTTGACAGTTGTACCATTCAAACGCCGTATCTTTTAAGGTTGTTAGCAACCATCGTAACCAAATATCTTCAGTTCTTCCATTATTGGCTACATATGCTATCAGAAATTGAGATAAATATTGATTAGGATCGCACCTGAAAATCCCTTAAAAGTAGGTAATGGAGCCACGCTTATTGTGCAATCACTCACGTCATCCATTTCTATTACTAATGGAAGTATTGGACTACTCGTTGCCATTGAAGAGAACAATGTTTCACTTAATCTTTTATTAAAATAATTGACACCTTTTCCAATTGATTGTTCTGAATTTTTAAGTTTTCTCAATTTGATATTATTGCCCTTTACTAAGTTAGTCACTTGAATTGGGGATAAAAATGATGGATTTTGAAATACACTGAATTGGTCCTTATTGACCAATAATTTATGCCACTCTATAGAACCAGTTTTGACGGAATTGGAAGCTTCTGTTCTTGGAAACGTATCCAATAGAGTATCCAATTCCTCTGTGATTTTCTCACTTGTAGTTAACGGCCTCCAGGGATACACTGGTCTATTGACCAAATTTTCCACCAATACTCTTGGCAATTTTTCTAATGGTATATACTGCTAAAATATTTAATGTCGATCAGCTTCTGGGTATATTCAGATATGCCGACAGGTATGCAACCATGGTTTAATACAACTTTGTCAATGATTTCTTTTTAACTTTCGTTCTTACTTATTATGCAAGAAATTTCTTGCTTGCCATCTCTCTATTCTTTCTTTCGATTGTCGTATGATCTTTACTATTAAGTTCTCATTCTTAATAATCATACTCTTTCATTATATTCTACTGAATTTGCTTCATATCTCCCATCTAACTATACCGACAGTTAATTCCTAACACTTAATGCTATTATCTATCTCTAGCAGTGGTGCCAAAATCTGATTACCGTTTTACTTATTCTACAATTCCTTCCAGAATAAACCTGTATAGAGGAATTCAAACATAGGGAAAGACTAAGTACATGAGTTTTGCTTGTTAGGGTCAGACAATTAACCATATTCCAAACCACTAAAATACTAAGAAACACTACAATACTTTCTCCCAATATCAATACTCCTTCATCAATTAATAACAATAGTGTGTAACTGTGCACTCTCAAAAGACCACTCAAAATATAATAATTTCCATCCAACATTAGAAATAACAGACTTCACTCCAACAATCTGAATTCACATAATTTCTGTAATCACAAACTTCCTCTGTAAAAACATACATAGCTCTCAATAAATAATATTCATAATCTTCCAATAACTCTTCATATAATTCAATCACTCAATACTCCATAATCAATAACTCATAAATCAATCTCTGATTTATTCTACAGACTCACTTTTCAATATTCAAAAACTATCCATTACTCTTCAACAACAAAGAAAATAAAGAAACAAAGAGGTAGCACCAAACTTACCCCGACTCATGACTATCACAGTCTTGCTTCCAACAAACTTCTACAATTCTTATATAACTACTCTTGATTCCCAAATTCTAACCGTAATTTTATAATTAATCACTTTTAATAACTAAATTAATCATCCGTCCTCCTAAATAGACTATTCTATGGACTATTAGTCTATTTTACCAATATCTTACAGAAACAAACTAATATCTATTCTACACTCCCGTAGTTAAAAATTGATCATAATGGCATTCTTTCCAAACCTTGGCTTGATTAAGAGATGCAGTTATCATATTTGATTGAGCCTCTTTTACAAATATTTTTACTTTGGGTGGATGCAATCTATTGATTAATATAGATAATACAAAAGCCTTCGACATTTGATGATTCAGCCACTTACAAAGCATGTTTCCTACACAGCCAAAGTACAATTCTACTACCTCTTCTGAATTTATATTGATATTCGTTAATCTTTCTCGAAGTTGATCTTCAAAACAAATTGAGCAAAAATGGATTAAAAATACATTCTTCAATGCCTCCCAATTAAAAAATTGACCCACGGTTTCGCAGTTATACCATTCAAATGCCATGACTTTTAAGGTCACTGGCAGCCATCACAACCAAATATCTTCAATTCTACCATTATTAGCTATACATGCAATCAAGAACTGAGACAAGTGTTGATATGGATCTGTACTTGGTAAGCCCTTAAAAGTAGATAATGGAGCCATACTAATTGTGCAATCATCCACGTCACTCATTTGAACCGCTATTGAAACTGCTAGACCACTCGTCATCTTTGAAGAGGATAATATGTCGCTTAATCTCTTATTAAAATAACCACTGCCTTCTCCAAATATCTTTTCTAAACTTTTCAACCTCTTTAATTTTCTATTATTATCTCTGAATAAGTGTATTGATTGAATTGGAGGTGAAAACAATGGATTTTAAAATACACTGAATTGGTCCTTATTAGTAAGAAATTTATGCCATTCTATGTTACCAATTTTGACAGAATTGATATTTTTTGCTATTGAAAAAGTATCCAATGGAGTACTCAATTTCTTTGTATTTCTTCCAATTTTAGTTAATAAGGTCAAGAAATACATTAGGTTATTAACAAAAAAATTTGTAAGTGCTCTTGGTAATTTTTTTAATGGTATATATGTCTGAAATATTAGAGGTCAGTCAAATTCTAGGTATGCTCAGATATGCCGACAAGCATGCAACCATGGCTTAATCCAACTTTGTCAATGCTTCTTTTTTAACTTGTATTCTTGCTTATTTTGTAATAATTTTCTTGCTTGCGCTCTTTCTTATCTTTCTTTTGACTAGAGTATTTTTTTTATTGCAATATTCTTATTCTTAATAACTATAATCTTTCATTGAATACTGATAAATTTTCTTCCTATCTGTCATCAAATTATACATTTCTCTTCATTTTTGAACCAATTTTGATTTTATAACTTCTTTGCGCAACATTCAAAACTACTCGTTTGATAGCTAATTCCTAATACTCAATTCTATTATCAATCTTCAGCAACAGTGCCAAAATAAGATTTTTGTTTTACATATTTTATAAATTCTTTTCAGAATAAATGTGTAGAGGGGGATTCAAACACACTGAGAGACTACCCGCATGACCTTATACGTCAAGGTCACAAAATTAACTATGTTGTGAACTACTAAAAATACCAAAGAATATTACAATACTTTCTTCCATAAATAATATTCCTTCATCAATAAATAACAATAATGTGTAATCTTGCACTCTCAAAAGACTACTAAAAATATACAAATTCCATCCAATACCAAAAATAACACTCTTCCATTCTAACCAATCTTGCTTCACACAATTTCTAAAATCACAGATTTTTTTTGTCCAAAGACACACAACTCTCAATTAAAAACTATCATAATCTTCCATCCAGAATCAATCTTCCACAAAATTTGATAACAAATTTTTAATATCTTCTCATAATAATTCAATCGCACAATATTCCAATTACATACTTAATATCTCATAAATCAGTCTTTGATTTATTCTATAGATTCACTTCACAGTATTCAAAAACTATCTATTATTTTTCAACTATAAAAAAAATAAAGAGAATAAAGAGGTAGCACCAAGCTTACGTCGGCTCATGACTATCACAGTCTGGCCCCTCCAATATCTTCTTCAACTTACTTATGCTTTACTTTTGAAATTCTAGATTCTAACAATCATTCCCTCCTTAATTATTTTTCACAACTAATTCAATCATTTGACCTACTGAATTGACAACCCTAGGACTGATTAATCTACTTTACCCATATCTTACAAAAATAAATTTCTACTCATTCTACAATGGCAAGTAAACAATGATGGGCCAAACTTTTGTCATTACAACTAGGATTATCAAGGTGACTAGTAATATGATTAAGTAGATGTGGTGTACTTTGCATTAACTTGACCTTGTGGTCTAGGCTGAATATATCAAGCTATATAATGATCAATTCATCAACATCTTGACAAGTCTTATTTCTTATCTTTGCCAACAATAAAATATCATTGATAGGATGGATTATACATATTCAAAATTCTTGAACATGCTGAAACAGGACTGAACTATCTCTAAGATCTAACACCCTTCTAATCCATAGCAATATAAAACTCATTACAATATAGCATAGCATAGATCACAAAAAATTGAACAAAATTAAATATAATAAAACATGAAAGGAAAAATAGAGTAAAAGAAAATAGAATGGAATTTAAGAAAAAAGTGCAAAACTAAACTTTACAAAAAAAAAGGAATCCAAGTCATACTTGGCTAAATATCCAAATAGCCTTAGCCAATCCTATTTATACTTTGTCCAACTATCTTGGAACTTTTTAGAATGTTCTTAATAGTGGATCTTACCTAGATAGCTATTTTAAGCTCCTTCTATAATATTCTATGGTAGATCCTATATAACCCACCAACTTAATTTCAATTTTAAAAACTTCTAAAAACTTCTAAAAACCTCCTAAACATGGTTCCAATTATTTATCTCTATGTATCAATAATATAAATATCTTAATCATATCTCATTACAGTTAATTTTCTTCTACTAATGCAAAACATCTTTGTTTTGTTCCTGATAGTATCTCTAAATAATTTCTTGACAATAGGTGAGGTTTTGAGCAAGTTCTCATGTTGTATCATAGATGGAATAACCTTTCTAGAAGACTTTGTATTGAAGTTGTAGACGTCCATTACCTCAGCATTGATAGTAATGTTGCAAAATGTTATCTACTTCATACTTTTATTAATCATCAATTATAACTAATGATAGTATCATGGACATATATATTTATCCTAATAATTATCTAAATAATAAGAATAAGTAGAAGTAAGTCAAAGTAGATAAATATGATAATATCTTGTAGAAAGCTTCTTAGAAGTTTCATAGACGTTGCTTTGTCTTTATACATGTTTATAAGTGATTGACAGGTTGAAAACTTGGCCAACAAGAAGGCCACGTGTTGACATGTTGACCACTTGTAGTATAAGTTGGACATATGGCGCACACCTTGAAAACTTGACTTACAAATTAGACATGTGTTCTATAAGTTGGACACATATTAGAAGTCATATAGCATGTCGCCATGTATTCCTTAGTTAAGTAGTATATGTAGAGGTAAGAATGGGGCCTTCCTCACTCTTGTCAATTCTATTCTTACTTTTTAGTCTAGTTTCAAGAGTCTTATGTTTTCTAGTCTTTGGCAATAGCCATTCTAGTTCTTACTTGAATATACATACTTTCTTCTATTTTGTCACTTTCTTTTTGACACAGATTCCATGACTTTATGCATCTTCTTCTACTTTATGTCCTTGACAGATTAACAAGAGTGCACATAAAATATCAGAGCTTTGTCTTTTTTTAATTAAGAGTAGATTATTCCTTTCTCTTGATAAGACATAAGTATATTAGAAGTTACGGATTATCCTCTTCTAAACTGATATTATTTTTAGAATTTTTTTTCTTGATTCTTGAGTATTTTAATTTGTAAAAATAGACACCTTTCTTTTTATTATGCTAACATGGCAGAGCTTGTTGAAATGAAGAGTAGAATGGCCCAAATGAAAGAGCAAATGAGAGAATTAATGCTTACAATGCATCAACTCATTCTACCACCATAAAGAGTAATAAGATTATCAAGCAATGAAGATATAGAGATGATTGGACTTGCTTCAACATCTACACCAAGTCATACTACTATTCTTATAATAAAATATTGTTCAAGTTTCAAGGAACCAAAAATTGGATTGCTTGGAAAGTTTGATGGCATAAGATCTAAGTTTTGGAGATTCATCAATCAGGTACAATTGGTGATTGAACTACAACCTCAAAGTTATCCAACTCAAGGATCACAAGTCAAGTTTACTAGAATACTACTTTCAAGTTTTACTTTATTATGATTTTCATCATTTTTTAAACGATGCGATCCAATATTGGATAATTTGGAAATATTCTTAGTAGGATTTTGATCTATGTATGGAGAATATGATGTAATTTATATTACAACCAACAAGATTTGTATCTTGCAATAAGGCAATCGATCAGTGACATTATACACTTCAGAATTTTGACAATTAGCAATAGATATCAAGTGGAATGATGTAGCACTCATTAACCAATTTTTCTACAAATTATAATATAAAGTAAAGAAATTGATATTCAATTTACTTGATCTTCACACATTGAGTTAAGTAATTGACTTTGCTATGAAATGTGATAATCGGCTTTTTGAATTTTGATATAAGAATTACACAAGGAAACCTCAACGTTATTAAAATTCAATGACAATACCAACAACTTCTCAGTCTAAGCATTTGGAAGTAGAAGATATATAAATTGATGCAATATGTTTTAAACCTCTTACCAAACAAGAAAAAATTCATTGTCGTCAGAAAAGACTATATTTATATTATGGAGAAACTAAGTATACTACTCAATATTATCCAAAAAAATGACACAACTACAAAATGAAGAGTACTATTATCAAAGATGGAAACATGTCAAAAAACAAATTTGTCCAGCTACAATAAGGACCGTGCAGCTAGAATCTTATACAATTCCTAATGAAGGTCTTATTTTCTCCTAAGAACCCTCTCTTTGTTTTACAATAGATGTACGTTTAGGATCTAATAACCACAAAGTCTCTGCCATAATAGATTGAGGAGCCTCTACTTGTTTTTTAGATGAAGAATTTATTAAAAGTCATAATATACAATTAGTACAAAACATTAAATCCTTATATGTAGAAGCCATAGACAATCATCTATTATCTTTTGGAGATGTTACTCATGAAATACTTCTTATAGATGTAGTAATAAATGATCATAATAATTGTATAAATTTTAATATAATTAGATCTCTCTCTAATCTAGTCATTTTAGGTTTATCATGGCTAAAAAAGTATAATCCTATGATAGATTGGATTTCTTGTAAACTTGATTTTTCTTCAAACATCATTAAGATTTTTTCTAATCTAATAGCAAGTCATGAGTCTAGTATAGCCAAACTTATACTTATAGGTGCAAAAGCTTTATTACATGCTGCAAAAGAAGGATCATCTTTTGTTATTTATGCCACACCTATTTTAAATGATGAAAAGTTTTCAAGTAAAATTCTAAGTCAATATCAAGATTTTTAAGATATTTTTGAAAAAAAAATGTAGATATTCTCTTGGAGCATCGTCCATATGATTGTTCAATTGATCTTAAAGAACTTAGCCGCCATTTGGTCCAATCTATAGTTTATCACAAAATGAGTTAGCTGAACTCAAGAAGTACATTGATGAGAAATTGGCCTAGAATTTTATATGCCATTCAAAATCTCCTACATGAGCTCCTATCTTATTTGTGAAGAAAAATGATGGATCATTACGAATGTACATGAATTATCGAGGACTCAACAAAATTACCATCAAGAATATATATCCTCTCTTTGTGATATTTAGACTTCTTGATCAATTAAATTAAGCTAAGATCTATACAAAAATAGATCTACAAAGAGCATACAATTTGGTCCGTATTAAAAAAAGAGATGAATAGAAGATTATATTTCAAAAAAGGTATGAATACTTTGAATATAACATCATGCCTTTTGGACTCACGAATGCACCAACTACTTTTCAACATCTTATGAATGATGTTTTTCATGAGTTTCTAGATGATTTTATTTTCTGTTACTTAGACGACATTTTAATCTACTCTAAGGATGCAGAAGAATATAAAATTCATGTTCATTGTGTGTTATAAAGACTTAAAGATGTGGGATTGTATGCCAAGATAAAAAAAAAAAGTGTATATTCTACACTATTTGAATTTACTTCTTAAGATACATCATTTCAAACAATGGTCTAATGATGGATCCTAAAAAAATTCACACAATCATGGACTGAAAGACTACAAAAATAATAAGAGTTGTACAATGCTTTTTGGGATTTGCCAATTACTATCGGATCTTCATCAAGAACTTTTCTCAAGTTGCAGTGCTATTTACATGCTTAACTTGTAAAGACAAGTTCGAGTAGAGTAAAGAAGCAAAAGTATGATTTGAAGCTTTGAAGAAAGTTTTTATTTTTGTATCAATCCTACATCACATTAACTTCTCCAAAGCATTTTTTATGGAAATAGATGCATCTAACTTTGTCTTGGATGTAGTCTTATCACAAATAGGAGAAAATGACAAACTTCATCTAGTAGCTTTTCATTTAAGAAAATTTTCAAGAGACGAGATTAATTATGAGATCCACAAGGAACTTCTTGTAATTATGGATTCTTTTTAAGAATGATGTCATTATTTAAATTGCACTTCAAGTCTAGTCACTATGTATACAAATCATAAGGACCTTAAGTATTTCATGTGAGCATATATTTTGAATCATCGCCAAACTTGTTGGAATATGTTTTTGTCAAGATTTGAGTTTAATATCACATGTCGGCCAAAAAAAAATAAGATTTGTTTGATGTTCTTTCTAAACATTCTTATCTTATACCTAAAGAAGGAGAAGCATCTTTTAACCAATAAAAGATAATTTTATTGAATCCAAAATAATTTTATCTCCAAGCAATAAAATCAACATTGACTAATGATTTGACTTTATTCAAGTAGATTCAAGCAAGTATGTCTTTAGACCTTCTTATTTAAATTTAGGCTACTAATTTGATACATATTGTCACTTTTTTATGCATATTAGGAATTTTAAGATACTACCAAGAAATCAAGAAATTAGATTAGAAACTAGACTTCAAGTTGAATATTTTATGTCCAAAGATGAATAGAATTGAGTCTAAAATGATTGAAATATGGCTCGTTAAAACTAGCAAAATAAAACTAGGATTTTGAAGAAATTAGAGAAATAGAAGGTTTTGGTTCTAAGCTAGAATTTGAGCTTCAAGACGAATTTGAAGCTTATTTTTTATGTACATGTTACTTATAATATAAAGAGCCTATATCTAAAATCTCATATCAATAGAAACTCTGACTTGAATGAAATTATAAAATTTATTCTTAGGTGTTTAGGATTTTGACTTTCAAAGGTACTTGCTACAATTTTGGTGATATCAAACGATTAGTAATAAATTTGTAGCTGAAAATTTGGATAATGATGTTCAAAGGTTTGAATTTTGTTTTTCCAAATTTTAAATTTATTTGAATGGCTGAATCTTGGGATATGAATTTTCAAGTTTTTGATTTGGTTTTGACTTATAAAAGTACTTACTAAGATTGATAATGATCAAAAGTGTAAATTCTAGATTCCTAAATTTTAAACTTATTTGAATAGCTAGATCTTGGATTATGAATTTTTAAGCTGCAAGTTTGTTGGTTTATTACTAACATAGTTTTGTAAATACTCAAAGAAAAATTTAAGAAGTTTTTGTATATATTGGACCCAACTTGAATGCAAAGAGGGACCCTGCATCTACTCAAAGTGGACTCTTGCTATAACAATGTGTTTGTAATTAATTAGTATTTTAGAAACTTGGTCAACAAGTTAGCCACATATCATATGTATTGATAACTTGTAGAATAAGCTAATTGTGTGGTACACATTGTGAATCCAAATTTTACCATTCAATGAAATTGATGCCATATAACAAGTTTAAGAAGTCGAATGGAAGAATTTTCAATTGTGTAATTACTAAGTTGATTTAAATCCTAGTATTGGCAATTCACTTAACTTTATGCTGTGCAAGCAATAGTTATTAATATTAATAAAAAAAATTAGTGAGTTAGAATTAAAAAAAAGTCAACATGTATTGAAGTTTTTATAAAATATCACTATGTAGCTCCTAGTTAGAAAGTATATATGGATGCAAGAGTTAAGCCTTTTTTATTTTTATCAATCCATTTTTAATCATTAGTCTTATTTTGAGATTTTTTCGTCTTCTTTTCTTTGACAATAGTCATTTTAATTAAATATGTTACCATCTTTCAATGATTTTTTAGTCTTTTTGAATGATGTAAGAGTATAACAAAGATTTCTTTTTTTTGAGATTCATATGTTTGATAATTAGATAAGAATATTAATTTAATATTCTTATTTTTTTTTAGAAGTAAGTAAATTACTTCAATTTTATTATTGTATTTTGAAGATTGCAAACTTGTCCATCTTTAATCAAATAATTTAATTTTCTTATACTAGTATTTTTTAAAAAAAAATAGAGTAGATTATTTATCTTTATAGAAATTTCTATTTGATATTAGAGGTTGTAAATTAATTTTTTTTAGTTTGACTTTTTGAACTTGTTTGAATTGTCTATAGAAAGAAAGATTATAGATGCTACTCTCACTAGAAGTAAGAATAGAATTACAATTATTACAGATCTTCACAAGCTTGTCAATATTCTATGAGTAGAAATCTCAAGTATTTTTAATGTAAATCATAGAGATACCATTCCTATATATATAGAAAAAATTTAGAATCTATGCCAAAAAGTTGTATAGTTGAAAGAAGCAAATAGATCAATCTCATAACCAAATTTAAGAAGTCTCACTTCTACAAGCATAAGAGAGGGAAGAATTAATATGCACAAGAAGTTTGATGGAACAAGATCAAAATTTCAATGATTTCTCTAACAAATTAAGTTCTACTTAAAGTTGCATCCTTTCTACTATTCTATTGGATTTACTCAAGTTGGATTCATAAACACACTTCTATTAGAAAGTGCTTTTTCTTGAATTGCATCTTTGATGGAAAAAAATTCATGACTACTCTATGATTTGAATTTATTTTTGGAAATATTTCAAACTATATTTGAAAAAATTAATTAAGAAAGGGTAGTAGAGACCAAGCTTATATCACTATGAGAAGGATCATATTTAGCCACTACATATGCTATTGAATTCTAAAATCTTGCTTGTAACATGGATTGAAATGACAAAGCCCTCATCAATCAGTTTTAATATGAATTAAAAGATAATATCACAGATTTATTATTGACAATAGTAAAAAAAACTTTATTATAGTAATTTATTACTCAAGCTATTGTATGCAATAATCGTCTCTTCAAAAGATACAAAGAACAAAGATTTGATTGTAAAAGTACAAGTTAAGTGATAGCAATATCTTTTAAGTTTTTAGAAGCTTACTTATCTACGCCAAAGCCTATGCAAATTGACATGGTACATTCTAAATATCTTACTAAGCAAGAAATGACTCATTATTGCTAAAAAGGTTTATACCTATATTGTGGAAAATCCAAGCATACTACTCAACATTGTTCAAAGAAGCAACGCAATCACAAAATGAAGAGCATGGTTGCCAAAGAAGATGATATGTCAAAAAATCAAGTTTCTTAAGTTACAATAGGGACCATATGATAAGAATCTTGTATAACTCCTAATAACGATCTTATTCTCTTTTCAAATCTCTCACTTTTTGTTACAATAGAAATTTGTTTAGGGGCAAAAAATTACAAAGACTTAGCCATACTAGATTCAAAAGCTTCACTTTTATTTTATAAATAAAGATTTTGTCAAAAAAATAAGATATATTCTTAGTTAAAAAAATCAAACTTATACATATAAAAGTAATAGATGGTTGTTTGTTATCTTTTGATGATATTACATATAAAATTCTACTTTTAGGAGTAGCAATAAGTGATTCTAATAATTTAATAATATTTAATATAATTAGATCTTCTTTCATTCTAATTATTTTAGAATTATTAGGGCTAAAAAAATATAATTCTTAGATAGATTAGATTTCTTATAACCTTGATTTTTTCTATAGTTTAGACTAAGATTTTTCTAAGCAAATAGAATTCTATAAGACCAATATATCTAAATAATTATTAATAGATTCAAGAACTTTTATGCATATTACAAAAGAAGGATCAACTTTTATTTTATATGTTATATCTATTATTGATGAAAAAAAGATTTTAAATAACATTCTAAATGAATACTAAGATAATCAATATGTTTTTTAAAAGAAAAATATAAATATTCTTCTAAAGTATTGTCCTTATGATTGTTCCATTGATATTTAAGAAAGAGCTCAATTATCATTTGGACGAATCTATAGCATATCACAAAATATATTGGCTGCATTCAAGGAGTATATTAATGAAAATTTAGCTAAGAACTTCATACGCCATTTTAAATCTGAAGTTGGGGCTCTTATCTTATTTGTGAAGAAAAAAGATAGATCTCTATGGATGTGTGTGGACTATCAAGGACTACCAAGGACTCAATAAGATCACCATCAAAAATAAATATCTTCTACTTTTGAATTTAAGACTTCTTGATCAATTAAATCAATTTAAAGATTTATACAAAAATAGATAGATAAAGAGCATATAAACTAGTATATATTAAAAATATATAGATATATATATATATATATATATATATATATAAATAAAAAACTATATTTCAAACCAAGCATGAATATTTTGAATATAATATCATGCTGTTTAGATTTGCAAATATACCAATTTTTTTTTAACATCTAATAAATGATATTTTTTGTGAATTTCTTCATAATTTTGTCATTTTTTATTTAGATAATATTTTAATCAACTCTAAAAATACATAAGAGCATGAAGTTCATATTTGTTATATATTACAAAAACTAAAAGATACATAATTATTTGCTAAGATAGAAAAATGAGTATTTTATACTATTCAAGTTGATTTCTTACAATATATCATTTCAAATGAAGGTGTGAGTCATCAAATTGACTCATTATTTGATTCAAGACAAAAGAATGCATGTAGAGTGCCAAAATTATAGTTTTTAGATAAAGATGTGCTTAAAAGATGTTAAATGAAGGAGAATAGTATTAGTGGAGAAGAAATGGAATCTTAGTAAGTCTTGGAGGTAATTATTTTAGTTGATTTAGGATTTTTATTTATTATTGAGTAATGAATATTAATTGTTAAGATAAATATCTATATTAATTTTTTATCTATATATATATTACTTATAAAAAAACTTTAAATATTATTTAGTATTTAGAAGAAGCATGAGAAAGAACCTCATGTCTTTTTAATTATTCATATAAAAAGTAGAATATATAGTATATTCAAATTGATTTTATTACTATAAAAAATCATCAAGATAAGAAAATAAAATATCAAATTTATTTTAATATTATAAAAATATAACAAGAATTTTTAGAATTTATTTAGGATATATTTAGATTTGTTTAGGAATTTTTAGAGTAATTTTTAAGACTTTGATAAAAATGAGTTTTATCACTTTGGAAGCCATTATGAAGAAATGGAATAAGGTTTAAAAGCTATGTAAAGTTTCTAAGCTAATTGGATGTTTTTAAACATTATGGTGAAGTAAAAAATAAAAAATTGTTAGTTTTACTAATAGAAAGTAGGAGGACTAACAACAAGTATAATCCTTATAAGAAAGGAGGTACATAAGTTGTATATGAGTTGTAGCACCTTGAAGGTAGTTAGGAAGATAAGACTAAGGCCTCGTAGCCTCTCTTGGTAACTCTTATATACTACTTGTATACCTTGGTGAGGCTCAAACTCCTGATCTCTCAAGCAAATTATTCTTGAGGTGAAAATTATTTACTTAATTTTTTATTAATTTACTTGTTATTTTTTAAACCTTCATAATTTATTTTTATTAACTCGGATTTACATGTTTCTTATACCATTGGAAAGAAAAAAAAAAAAAAAAAAAAAAAAAAAAACTAAATTTTTAAAAATATTTTTTACTTTTAATTTTTATTTTTTATTGAATAAAAACTTTGTAAGCAGATTGTGACTAATTTTTTAGTGTACAATTGCTTAATTGCACTTGTTTTAGTTGTTTTGTATTTTACTTCTTTTGTTCTTGTTTTTGCTACTTTCACTTCACACCACCCATTACAAGCAACTCTTAATTGAAGCCATCTTATAATTGGATTGAAGAGTGAATTTTATATTTATAGATGATCTTATAATAGATCCTAAAAAGATCTAAATTATCATAAATTAGAAGATCTTAAAAACAATCATAGATATATAATATTTTTTAGGATTTTTTAATTATTCTAAGATCTTCATTTAGAATTATTTTTAAATTGAAGCTCTACTTATATGTTTGACATGTAAAGACAAACTTGAGTAAATAAATGAAGCTACAGTATCTTTTGAAGCTTTAAAAACAACATTTATTTCTATACCAATTTTATATTGCATTGATTTTCTAAGGCATTCTTCATAAAAATAGATGCATCAGACTTTGCTAGGAATGTTATTTTTTCATGAATGGGAATAGATGACAAGTTGCACTTCATAGCTTTTTATTCTATGAAATTTTTAGCAGCCAAGATTAATTACAAGATCTATGACAAAAAACTTCTTGCAATTATAGATTTATTTTAAGAATGGCATTATTATCTAGAAGGAGCTTCAAGTCCAATCATTATTGTTATGTTGTAATATGCCTACATACTGAAAATATAATCAAAAATAACTTTCTAATTAGAATTTAAACATCTTGATTTAATGATAATTCAATACATTTAAACATGGTTTTTATAAAAACCTTTTCGTTTATTTTTTTGTCTTAATAACTAATAGATTAAAAGTTTATTAGTAATTTTATCTTCTAGGCTATAGAAATTCTTTTATTACCTTTAAAAGACCATAAATTAATAAAAATAAGATAAAAGTAGTAAATAATTAATATGGTTGATAAAAATTATAGAATTTTAGATGACTTTGTAATTATTTTTTAAAATTAGAGTTTGTATTAGTGACTTTGAATTTATAAAATTCAAATAGAGCTAGCACTCAAAGCTAGTTTGTGTAATTTTAGTCACATCTATGTTTTAAAATTAATAAATACTTTATTGATTGAATGTACTAAGTGTGCATAAAATTTTGTATTAATTGAATAGTGAAATTGAGAGATATTTGGTTTTTGATATAAGAAAATATTAAAAATTGGCAGTTTAGAGTTGGCTAAGATTTCTATGATATCCAAAGATCTACTAATATAAAAAGGTGAAATTTGAAATGGTATTAGAAGACTTAAAGATCAAGCTATATATTAATATTTAAATAAAGTTAATAATTAGAAAAGGAAAAATTACTACTAGAATATTTGCATCAACTTTTGAGTTGGTGGCTAAATTATATCAATGCAATTTTTTAGACGTTTTTTATAATTTGCATATTGGATTGGACTAAATTTTTCTAAAAATATAAAAAAATTATAATAACATTTATGTGTAAAATTTTTCACCAAGTAAATAGTTAAATTAGAAATTATAGCTTGCTAAAATTTACTAATTAGGATTAGAACTTGCAAAGAGAAATCAAAACTATCTAATTATAAAATTAATAATATAATTAGAATTTTTATATGGTTGAAATTATTAAAAATAGTATTTTTGAATATTTATTATTGGCTTTAAGTAATTTTGAATTAAAATTCGAATTGCATTCTTCTTATGTGAATGAAACCTATTAAAGTTTCTTCGATATTTGTAAAATATAACTTCACTTTTAGAACTAGATGTCTAATACATTTTCGAACAAGACAACATATAATATGACATCATATATATGAATCATAAGAAACTCAAGTATTTCATATCGACACATATTGTAGATTGTCACCAAGCTCATTGAAGCATATTTTTATCAATATTTGATTTCAAGATCAGTTATCAATCCAAAAAATAATAAGGTTTACTAAACACTCTTTTTAGACATTCTTATCTTATACCAAAAGAAGGAGATGCATCTTTTGATTGCCAAAGAATGATTTTTTTGAAGCCAAAGAATTTTCACTTTTAAACAATAAAATCAACATTGACTATTGACTTAATTTTTCTCAAGCAAGTTCAATCAAATATGTCTTCTAGTCTTCTTAATTATGATATTAAGAATAATTCTTTAATTCTCATAAATCTTTTAAGTTCAAATTTATAAATAATCTATTCTATTTCAAGGGATGATTATACATTCTAAAAGGTAAAACATAATTACATGTTCTTCAAGCTTGTCATAACTTTCTAATAGTTGGATATTTTGGATATAACAAGTTTTTGGAGCTAATATCTAAAGATTTTTGGTGGCCTCAAATATTGAAAGAAGTTAAAAAATTTATACAATCATGTGATATTTATTCAAGGTCTAAAATTCTTCGTCATTGATTTTATAGACTTTTTCATCCATTACCTATTCTAAAGTAATCCTAGTCTTTTGTTTCTATGAATTTCATCACAGATCTTTGAATTTTAAGTTTCTATGATTATATATTCATGATAATAGATCATTTTATCAAGATGGCATATTTTGTACTATATAAAAAATCTATCAGAAGTGAACAAACATCTAAGTTTTTTCTTGACAATATCTATTACTATCATGGTTTATTAAAGGATATTATATAAGATAGAAGAGACTCAATTTGTATTAAGATTTTAAAAAATTCTTTTTAAAATTTTAAATATAGATTTAAAGCTTTTTTTGACTTTTCATCATCAAACTAATGGACAAATAAAATAGGTGAATTAAAATTCTAAAGTAGTATTTGATGTGTAATATCAATTATCATAAAGATGATTAAAAAAAATTTTTGCCATTAACAGAATTTATGTACAATAATTTGATAAATTATTCTACTCAACAAAAAAAAAATTGTCAATCATAATTATCATCCATGATTTAATACTATTAACTTTTCAAAAGTTGATAATCTTGTGACAGTAGACTTGACAAATTGTTTATCAAAGCTACATGCAACAATGAAGGCATAGTTAAAAGAAGCTCAAAAATGACAAAAGATCAATGTAGATGCTTATTGCAAGGAACAACCACAATTCAATGTAGATGAAAAGGTAATATTACTTCATTACAGTATCAAGATTATTTGTCTTTATTACAAGTTAGACTATTGTAGGCTTAGACTTTTTTCTATTTGTAAATAAATCAATCTTATTATTTATTAATTAAATCTAATGGAGTTTATGAAGATCCATTCTACATACCACATATCTCTTTTTGAATCATATAAGATAGAGAATATCTTCAGAAGAAGACAAATGCCACTTTCTTTTATAGAAATATATAAAAATTAGAATTTGAGGTAGAAAAAGTTTTAAATTCAAGGTGGTACCAAAATAGATTAGAATATCTTGTTCATTGGCACATATATGATATTAATAAATGTACTTAAAAGCCAACAAAGAATCTTGCAAATGCAACAAAAAAAATTGAAGCTTTTCATCAACGACATCCGTTAAAAATAAGATAAAGAATATTAAATCTTTGTTATGAAAGAAATAAGATATAGAAAAGATAGTATTCTACTTTCTACCCTTATTAGTAGCCTTTGTATATTTGTGGTATTAAAATCATGAAGAATCAACAACCAACACATTCAATTTAAGAACTATCATTTACTGACTTATCAAATGAGACATTACAATTGTTACAATCTTCAATATGACATAATCAAGATGAAGATCCTCAAGAACAACATGTACTTCTTTGAATAGATGGCAAGATACAATGTGTTTTATATCATGATCTTGAAAGAAATTTTTAATATTTGGTGATTTTATTAAAAATATGAACAACTCTTTACGATATTCTAAATATTTTATTTAAAAGGACTTATAAAGGCTTTAACATTGATCAAATAAAAAATTAGTTTTTTTATCCTAGTATAGGACAGTATTGATGACTAAGACGACCTATCAACCATCTTTAAAGAAAACAAAGATAAGAGTATGTAGCAAACATAATTTGTCACATTTTGGATTTTTTCAATATATGATGACCGCTCTTCATAGAACTTGTTTTCTAGTAGGAGAGGTAATATCATAGACATATACATTTACTCTAGTAATTACTTATATGATTAAGTAGAAGTATATAAAAATATATTATTTTCATAACATCCTCTAAAAAAGCTTCTTCAAAGTTTCATAGATGTTGCTTTGTTCTTACACACATTTCTAATTAATTAGTA
The DNA here is from genome assembly GCF_059467195.1 of Physcomitrium patens. Classification (NCBI taxonomy): domain Eukaryota; kingdom Viridiplantae; phylum Streptophyta; class Bryopsida; order Funariales; family Funariaceae; genus Physcomitrium; species Physcomitrium patens. The sequence continues at coordinate 12,688,763 of NC_143433.1, forward strand.
GGCTAAAAACTTGGTCAAAAAATTAGCCATGTATTACATGTATTAATAGCTTATAGAATAAGGTAATTATATAGTACACATATAGATAACTTATCTTGTAAATTAAAATATATATTTAATAAAGTCAACACATGTTAAAAGTCTTATAAAATATTAACATGTAGCTCCAATTAGAGAGTATATATGGAGGCAAGACTGAAGCATTCTTCATTCTTATCAATACCTTTTTTATCTTTAGTCTTGTTTCAACACATTCTATTCTTTTTGTCTTTGACAATAGCCATTTTAATTCAATATATTACCATCTTTGACTGATTTCTTAATCTTTTTGAGTAACATAAGAATGTATTGAGGATTTCTTTCTTTAAGATTCATGTCCTTAATACACATGTTAAAATTCCTATAAAATATTGCCACATAGCTCTTAATAAAAGACTATATATAGATATAAGAATGATACATTATTCACTCTTATTAATGCCTTTTTAATCTTTAATCTTATTTCAAGACTTTTTAATTTTTTTGTCTATAAAAATAGGCATTCTAATTTAATATTATATTATCTTTGAGTGATTATCTTGTCTTTTTAAGTGATACAAGAGTATCTTAATCTTTCAATTTTTTAAGATTCATATCCTTCACAAAAAGAAATCTTTGTAATTTTTGATGGAGATTTTTGACTTATAAGCATGCAAGTTGTAAGGATTACGCATCTTTGTGAATTTCTTAGTAGTAGAAATTATTAATTTTTATTTAATTAATTAGCATTCTTTATTCATAATATGTCTATTATTGAATGTTCTATAGGATATATTAGCCTCCATAATAAAGAAAAAAATTATTTTTTTTATTTAGAACATAAATTGGTCCAATTAGGATAATCAATACACAATGCAAGATGACTTACAAAAGCAACAAAGGTAGTGAGGATGCAATTCAATGAAGTATAACAATTCAATAAATGGTAGCCAAAGATGAAAAGCAAAAATTGGAGACATAAATGAAAATGGAGAAGAAAGAAAAGAAAAGAAATATAAAAGATAAACGTGGACTTACATAACACCATTGAAATTGCCTTTGGAATTTACATAATAAAGATTTGGAGCCCAATTTCAATAAAGTGCATTCAATCACTTCACTCACTCATATATTTATCCACTTATTCTATACTTTATTTTTAAGCTTTATTTCTTTTATTTCTCACTCTTCACTCCTTTGTAATCAAAGTTTCTATTTATTTCTATCTCCATGCACTAATGAATATCTTCTTTCTTTCTTTTTAAGGCACAATGCAACACTTCAAGCCTTACCTTATTCATCTCCACTTCATTCCACTCAACTCTCAATTGTGTATATACATGTGTCTCTTTTACCTAAATCTATGCCATTGTTCTTCTATTTTCTCCAAAGTACTACTTTAGTTTTTGCCACCTTATTCATTGCTTTGCAATACATCAAAGACTAGGCTCATATCATATTACAAGGTAATTTTTTTTTTTCAAATATTTGGAATCATCCATTGTTACTTCTTCAATATAGTCTATTTTTAGTCAAAAGAGTAAAGAATATTAAATAAAATAAATAAACAATCTATACTATAATTATTGAAATAATCACAATAAAGACTATTTTATCTTGTAAATTAAATAATTTTAAGCAAGTAATATAAAAAAAGACTACATTACGTATGAAATTACAAAAAAAACAAAAAAAACAAAAAAAAACAAATTTTGTGGATTTTGGTCCTTGATCCCTAACATAAGTTGATTCCTTGAAATTCAAGTAAGATAAATTTTATCTTCAATACATTTTTTTATATTTTTATTAATTTTTACATTTTTTTATTCTTGATGGATAATTTTACTTAATGGAGTGGTGATTTTAAAAGTTATTTGGAAAAATTCCAATATTATTTTCATATTTTTTGTGTTGATTGAAGATAGTATAAAATTGAAGTAACAACAACATGGTTGGATATAGAAGATTGATTTGTCCAACTAATTGGAGGTGGATTTTTAATGATGTACTCTATAGAATCATTTTAGAATTTGTCTTTTATTTAATATTAATTCCTCAATAATCTTTTTTTTCAACTTTAAAGATAAGTTTAATTCTTAAACTTAGATGCCTTCAATTTGTTAAAGAAATTTTTATTTTAGAATTTGAGGGGCAATTTTTTTGTAGATTCCAAACAAATATATGACTTCAAGCATGCTTACTACTCAAAGGTTCCAAGTAAATTTTTTGAATTTGTAATATAATAATAATATTTAAATTTAGATGGACCTTACCGAATTATTAGTGATATAATAGCATATCTTGTAACTTTGTATCCTATAGTATGATCATTGAATAATCCACTTTGAGAAATAGAAAAAAAAAATTAAAAGTATATAAAAAAAAAAAAAAAAAAAAAAAAAAAAATAGAGATAGTAAAAAAAATCCTTGAGATGTTATTTAAGGAGGTTGTTAAAGAAGACATCTTAAAGAACCTCCAAACCTTCAAAAATATTTATTCTATATAAGTCAAATAGTTGAAATACATTGCAATAAAGAAAGAATGGCATGATAGAAGAATTATTTTGATGGAAATTTAGAAAGAAAAATACATGATTTGATTATTGCCATAATTTTTTTTTATTATTGAATTGAAGTGACATTTATTATGTCAATAAAAATATTTTTATGAGAAAATATTTCTAGTCACATTTGTAGAAAAACAAGCAAAGATTATATAGCTACATATGTCAAAGAATTCATAGGATCTAATAGTTATATGCCATTGAACTCTAGATATCAAATAGATCTTCTCTCATTTCTATTTGACATGCATTACACATGCAATCGCTTTTTTATGTCCTCTAAGCTAAACTAATATTAAAAAAGTAACTTGATTATGCATTTTAATAAAGGACTAATATGAAAAATGTATTTTGTGTATTTTTCTACTTAAAGCAGAGGCAACGGCACAATTTTCATCATGTCGTCATTCCTTGAAAGACCTATGTTTATACAATCTTGGAAGGATCATGTCATATATGAAGACAATGCACCACAAAAAATATCCAAAGAAACTTAAATTCTTTTCATCAATTTTAAATATATCCATTCAAAAGTAGAACAAAAATACATGTTTAACATACAATAAGTATTCTTTAAATATAACACAAGTGTAACATAAGGCATATGTAAACAACAACAACCTTCTATTATCATTGCATACATTGAAAGATAAAAAATCAATAGACACATCATACCTTCCACCTGTCTATCTAACAATATGTTGGATACATTTTTGTTCAATAGAAGTAGTAGTAACGACAATTTCAAACTCTATAGCAAAAATTCAATTCTCCACAATTAAGGGTCAAATCAAACATTCATGTTATCATACATGCTAGCAATGTAATGTGGCAATCTATATAGATTTTTTTGGCTACAAATGGCACATATCTTATTGGAGGATTCTAATAGACAATGAGATTTTTTCCAATTACAAAACTCTAAGCAAAGATGATTTTTTAATCCAACAACAATGGCCTAGCAAACTCTATTAAATATCAAGTGGTAGGAATCAAAATTTAGGAGCACTTGACATTGACTGCATTGATACTCAATGACTTAAATGTTTCAAAGAAGATTAAAAATATATATATATATATATATATATATATATAATATTGGCCAATGAAAGTAAGATGCATCCTAAAAGAGATTATTTGCAAAAAAAACAAGTTCTACATCTACAAGGTAATATAGGCATTGACTAAATGTTGGATAAACTTGGAAATAATAAACTTTTGAGACCACTCAAATAATGATATAAATACACTGATTAAAGACATCTTTGAATATTTTGTATTTGAGCCTTCTCTAAGAGATGGATATCTATTGAGTGTTATCAAGAAGTCTATGAGGAACTTATGCTATCAATAAAAGAAATTTTAAATACATATGCAATAAATTTCTTTTGAGAATTAATAAAGCATTAATTGCCCTTAGAATTGCAAAAAAAAAAAAAAACTAGCAAACAAAAGAAATTTGGATTGCCAAAAAAAAATATAAGCTTCATTTAATTAGCACAAAAGATATGCATGTGCCAACATAAGACATAAGGAATGTAAGTTTTTATTTATAAATTATATTTAATTATGTAGAAATTTGATTCTATCTCCAAGTTTGAAGTATTGAAATTGAAATATCTTTCTTTATATTCTATATCCTCTAACTAATAATGACCAAGATTATTTTGTCTTTGATGATGCAAACTTCAAAAAAGATACTATTAATAATAATAGTTTATGCATCAACAATAAAAAAAATGATGACATAATTTGAATGAGTACTAAAATACCTTCTTTTGTATATTAATAAATATAATATATAGTAGTGGACTAAATCATTACTTTTAATATCATTGAATCTACATCCTATAAGATAAATATATGATAAAGAGTCAAGATAGATGCTTTAGTAATTAGATTAAAAATTTGTATACTATTGTGATAATTTTTTTGTAAGAGTTGCACGTGCCATAATATTAAATAATACATCAACTAAGTTATAACATGTATATAGGATAGAACATTGGATGCAGCAATTAAGGTAGAAAATATTGTATTATTGACTAATGTGAGCTCCCTCAGCAAGTATGTATAATACATCTTCTTTGGAATTTGATTAAATATATTGAAATTATTAACTTTTACATATGATGGATAAATAAGAAATTATGGTGATGTTTGATTTTGCCACACTATCACATGAGGTGATCCACTGTAGGTCAGCAAAGTACAAAATTGCTACCAACTATGATATCTGCTAAGAACTGCAAGTAGTGAAATCCTCGTTAGAGATCATAATAGATTGACAAATTGAAGTAGATAAGAAAATTGAAAAAAAAATAATGCAGCAAAAATGTCTCCAATCCACCAAAACCTAAATTTCATACTTCAAATGGACATAGTTTTTTTTGAAAATGTTGCACATATTATTGTAACACAATTTGCAATCAGTTTAAATGGAGATACAATTCTAAGATGTAATAACAATATTCCAACATCAAGTACGCATAAAAATCTGAACTTTTGTAGTCATGACATTACAATAAAACCATAGATTGCATTGGGCATATAATTTACAAGTTTACATTTTATATGATGGAGTAGACTCTAACAATGATGTTTGTATATGGAAATATAATAGAAGATGTAAATGTAGAAAGAATAAGTACTATTTGAAAAATGTCTAGCAACAAACAAATTAAAGGAGCTAGCGGCTTTAACAACCTACATGATTTTGTCATTTGATCATTAGGATCCATTAAAGAAACAAGAAATGTATTAGAATAGAATGGATACTTGAGAAAATAATTCTATAGTACAATGCAAGTGGCAATTGGAGACTTCACTAACAAGCTTTTTAAGAGCAAAAAAAGGCCAATAAAATCATATATGCAATGCAAATCTCTTATTACCAATTTTATATAATAATATAGCATAGGATACATGAATGTGATTGATTAACAAAATTTTAGATTCTCTTCTTACATAAAAAGAAATAATGCAAGCACTTTTTTTGCAGCTTTGTATATTGAATCAATTGTACTCAATAGAATGTTAGATACTGCAAAAAAAACAAAACAAAACAAAAAGAAAAAAAATAAAAAAAAATAATAATAACAAATAAAAATAAATAAAAATAAATAAAAATAAATAAAACAAATAAAAATAAAAATAAAAATAAAATAAAATAAAATAAACAAAACAAAAACAAAAACAAACAAGGGATGGAAGCAAAAAATCTCTTAAAGACACAATAGTGACATTTTCTACCATTAGGCAAGAAATTGTAGAAGAAATATGCACTTCTTAAGGCAAAAAGTGCCAAATGACAAAGAAACCATCTAAACATGTTGATAGAATTCTTTTAATAGATCTAAAATCTATAGAAGATAAGTTACAAACTAAATAAAATCAAAGACAAATTTGGAATGCTTCAAATAATTTAGTCATGTCTTTTAATGGAATAGAATAGGCTACCTTAAAATCCAGATTTATATATCATAAAAATAGACGTATAGCAAAATATTGACTAAATAGATTTTCTTTGAAATACTTAATAAGAACCATTGAAGCCCATATTGGCTGTTTGAATGCTACATCCAGACTATCCCAATAAGATTATTGCCATAGGCCAAAGCGGACTACATTGGCTATTCAATAAGAAATCAATTGTTTTTAATATATATGAGGTATTATGGAAGTACAGCATGCAATAAGTAACCATCAACTACATATATCTCTAATACAGCAACATAAAGCTTATGTACGAGGATTGTCAACGGAAAGATGTAGAAAGAATGGCCAATGTAGGCAATAGAGAGCTTGCAAAAGACTCAACAATAGTGTGGTTTACATCTTTTTTCTAATTTGTGAAGATTAATCAGATAAAATGATAAGTAATTAATGGCGTAGAGTCAAGTTTTATATCATGTATGGTTATGAAAATGTTGTTTGGTTTTCAATACTAAAAAAATGGTTTTATAAATGCCTTGGCTAAAACTAATAAATACACCTTAGCAAAGTATTTTGTAATAACTGGTACCTTGATTGTGTAGGAAGAGATACAAGAGATGAGAAAATGCCACCAAATTGGTTATTTTTACTATATTCAAATTATATATGTCTTGTGCCTATTGCATTTTGATGATGCATATTGGTATTTATTGCTTTCAAATAATGCAAGTACAGTGCTCATTGCGGTGAGAGTCTCCAATCATGTTCTTATCACATGAACTAGAGATATCAAAGTTATAGTGTGATAATTTAGATGTCGGCCTTTAGACTAAGGCGTGACTTAATTCCTACAAAGAATTTGTGACCTATTTCATGTAAAATTGGCTTGTGGCATTGATTTTGGTCATTGTGATGAGAAACTAATTTATGTATAGTATGAATAAAATTTCTTATGAATTACTTGATTGCCATGGACATTGTTATTTGAAGGTAATTACAGGAGCAAATTTAGTAACATAGCATGTCATGATATGGGTAATAAGAGTGCCAATGATGTTACAGAAAAATAGTGAAGTATAAATGGTGAGAAATCATAGGAGGGTGGTAGATGATGATACATAATCAAATAGTCTAGTAAGTGATCTTCTTATCTTTCACATTACATAAAGCAATTATATTTGCCAATCTTATTGTCATATTTGGAGTTTGATGTCTTTACACAAAAGCATGAAATAGATGGAATTCAATGCAAGATTTGACGGCAACTTAAACTGACATCTTTCAGATACCTCCGTGATGAATTTACCACGACAATCATACACAACATCGACCGTACACGTCACAATGGGATAGAGATCCACGTCGCAGCTTGCTTTCGAACACTTCAAAGATAGGTCATTTGCGACACAGAAGGGTCCCACTGTTTGTCTTATGTGTCACCGTTGGCGCCCCAACTCAAGTTAGCAGAGTGACCTGAACATCGACTTTAGAGTGACAAATCCATGTCGCCACCCATCACATTATGCTAAATCGGGGAGTCAAAAACAACGGCCTACACACCAGTGTTCGTTGTCTTTCTATGCCCAAATATCTAATTGCACTTTCAACTTCCCGCTAGCTCTTCGTACTACTAATTTCTCATACTTCAGCACCCAGCACAGAACCCCTGGTTTGATCACCTCGCACAACCGCTCGCCCACTGTTCAAATCACACATCTCACTCTCCAAATAATGCACACAACACCACACTCACCTAAAAAAACACCCAATGTCTCGATTCCGTCTCAAACACGCTTAACTCATTTGCTAGACTTATGTATGCACTCCTGACCCAACTGTTCGGCTTTCTTTTAGCTCAGATCTCTTCCAACTGTTTTCACTCTAACTACCTCTTTATGCAGCTGCTGCAATGCTCACAGTATTCTTGTACGGAGGTAGACGGTTTGAAGGAAATCGCGCGATAGAGGAGTTAGCGACCGAATTCGATACTCACGCAGCATCATTTGGTGGAATCTACAGCGAGGCAGACTCCTGTGAGTGCCGCATAGCACGAGACCAAATGCGGCACATGACGAGGAAGTGAGAGTCCTGGCAATTGAAGGGTTCGAGAGCGTGGTGTGCGCCACGTGTGGTGGCGTTAGATGAAGCGCTGCAAGTTGCAGAATGGATGGTTGGCAGGTTTTAGCAATTGACCCAGCTGAAACCTACCATAGGGGAGGTGATAGCAATTGACCTAGCTGAAACTCACCGTTATTTTATTTTATTTTATGTTTCTATTTAAATAAGTACTTTAAGTTTTGTATAGTAAAACTTTAAATAGATTTTTATTTAAAATCTAATATTTTATTATATAAAACTTCAAAAAAATGATAATAAATAGATTTTTATTTTAAATAAAAAAATCTATCTTCTTCAAGTAGATTTTGTTATTTAAAAGAAAAATGAAAAATATTATTTGTATTTTGTATGTGATCCAATTTAGTTAAAAAGAAGTGATTGTTAGTAGATTGTGGAGGTGAAGAAAAGGTTAAGATAGACTAATCTATAAAGTTATAGTATAAAAGAAAATACCTATTTAGATATGTATATTATAAATTTTGAAAGGTAGCAACAAACTTCAAAATTCTATTGTTGCTATTATATTGATCTAGAGAGAGAGTTCTCTCCTTAGTCTATCTAATGTTTTTTTGTTTTTTATGAGAGATATTCTTGTTTTGATTTTAGAAGGTGATTTGTGAATATAAAGTGCATGTGTTTGTTTTTTGCATGATAGAAAAGTTTCTATTTTATATAATTATTGTGTTGGTGTTGCAAAAAAACCAAAATAAAATCCAAAGACATTGGAATAGGCAACAAAGCTCCAATACCTTTTGCAATCAATCATGTTATGTGAGCTAAGTTGATTAGCTTCCAAAAACTTTTAAGTATCTTGTTGAGTAAGCCTTGCCTTGTAAAGATAGAGTAGAATTTCATTAATCTCAAATTTAGTGTAGCAATATGTAGATTAAAATATAGCAGTGAGTTGATTAAAATAAAGAGCCCTTGTTCATTACAAATTATAGTGATTTAGAGTGAAAATAATTTAAACAAATTGAAATTCGTTGAAAGTGAACTTGAATTATTTTTTTAAACCATTTAAAAGTAGGTTCGTAGTAGATGTATAATTTACAAGATGATGTTTGTTTTTTTCTCTCTCCCAAGATTTTGGGAGACAAAGACTTTGCAAAACTTTGGCCTTGATCTCAAAACTCAAAAAACCATTACCATTGGAACTTCAATACCTTTCCATGCCACCCTTGCCACTCCTGGTTCAGAAAAGGTCTACGTAACATATCCATCCTTGATTCAAAAGGATACCGCGCTCACTCAACTTCCCACTACCTCTTCCCTGCAGTGTGTACAGAGCACATAGAAAGTCTGCTGTTTTGCATCTTGCGAACCCTTCCCTGTCACACATCTCTATGACTACCATCATCATCCTTTTGTTGCTCATATTTAAAAGTAACAGGGTTCACTTAAGCTATGTTTTTTCATGGCGTGCCAAATGATTAACAAATTTCATGATTACATTGAGTAATGGTTTCACATGGGAATCTGTTTTTTTTCGTATTTCGGGTGGTGATTATGTTGAGAGAATCAATTTCATCTGCAGAATAGTGTAAATCAAGTGATAAAACATATCACAAATTACAACACTCAAGGCCAACGAACATAGGAAACGTAACCCTCGAATATGCAGATAGACTCAAATCAATCGTTTCCAGGCAGAACAACTGCGGATGTTTTGCACCAAAAAAAACCTACAGGCATCTAAGCACGAAGATTCTTTGAACCGCACGTTAATGAACATCACAGTCTGTAGTGGCAAGAACATAGACCCCTGTTGCGGGCGTTTTAAGTCTAGCTGGTGCTCCCCGAAAACATTCACGCGGCTACAGCCTCCTGGATAGGGTACTCAAAAGTGACCTCCTTTCCTGTCAACTTCTTGTAAACCCCCGAGTAGGTTTCCAACTTGTACTCCGTGCTGTTACGCTCCTTCGGGTCCAAGTATACACGCATGATGCGGGAACCATCCAGGCGATAACGCATCCTCTTCCCAACAATTTCAGATGGGTAAACCAAATCTTCAAGGACTGCCTCGTGCACAGCGGTCAAAGTCCTGCTCCTTGGCCTGTTAACAGCGGAACCCTTCTTGGGGGGTCTCAAGATGCGTCTGGTGACAATGAAAACAACGTCCTACACAAACAACAGAAGACACCAACGCCAAAGTATGAGTCAAATGACAAAACACAACTATTCTACACGGTTTGCATCAAACATAACAAACACGGATTACAAACTACAGCCTACATGAAGTGTTTTAATAACTCGCTCCGGAACAAAAGATTAGAGAAATGCATGACATCGTTGGATCTAAGCAACACCGCAGGTATGTGAACTGCATTGACTTCCACCCAACTACACATTCCTATGAGCCCAATATAGATGTGGCGGCAGAAACCCTAATCGGATAAAACCCTAATTCATTGAACACCTCACCGAAACTTTGTACACCATTACCCAAAAACAACAAGACAATCGACCGAAGAGGTTTTAAAATGTGGAATTACACAAAGAAAACGGTTTTTATGCGGACATTAACCTTGCCACTGAACTTCTTCTCCAGCTCCCTGACGAGGCGAGCGTGGATCTTTTGGAAAGCCTTCCGCAAGCGGAAAGGCACATGAATGATAACGGCCTTCCGGTTTCCGGAAACATCAACTTCCTTGGCAGAGTTAATGAAGAGGTCGCGAAGCTCGCTCTTAAGCTCGGAGTTGGTGGACTCCAGGTCGAAGAGAGCCTGAGCTACAGATTCCTCAAACTCATCTGGCTCCTGCCCATTCTCCTTTTGGATCTTCCTGCGCGCGGTGAAGGACATGGCTGCGGAGGTGATAAACGGAGGTGATAAACCTTTCAGAAAGGGTGAAATGATACACCGGAGCCGCTGCCTACAAACGTAAGGCACGCGAGCGAAAAGGAAACAACCGGTGAAGGTCGAGGTCACTTTGAGTGCAAAACCCAAAGGGTCACCTCCGTCAGTAGCCGCTCCCTCGCGTCGGCCGTTGTGGGCGTCCCCCCGCTAGGGTTTTGTCTCGCGAGTAGCATCCGCAAGACGCTGCATCACATTTCTCTCCAATTTTTTTCTGATTTGTATCTCAAATTGTCATCTTGCGGTTATAAATTTGTCATTACTAGTGGTATATGACATATTTTCTCAAGACATTCACAAAAGAATGATTCTTGATAATTAAGGTTTCATTTTTTTTTTTGTTTTATTAAATGCAGAAATATTAGCAAAATAATATTCTCAAGGTAATGTTTATATAATTTTACTTATTAACATTAATAAAAGTTTTTTTTTTTTTTTTTTTTTTTTTAGTTATCAAGTATTTCAATTACCAATTCAAGCTACAATATTAAAGTCTTTGCATATCAATGATTATATTAAAAGATAAAATTTTAATTTTATGTGGCAATTCAAATATTAGATATGTCCAGAGTTTATAAAAAATTATACATTTATATCAATTGAAGAATAAGAATGAAAATTAAAGCAATCAAAGAACTAAGAGAGGTATTTGTAGCAAAATAATATTACTACTATTATTATCATTATTATTATGTTGTGATCTAACAAAGCATTATTAATAGAATAAATGTAACTAATTTTAAAACAACTAATTAGTATTAAACTTTATAAACAAAAATTGTGCATGCCTAAAGTAACAAGATTTATTTTTTACTTTTTAAAGAATGAAAATTAAAACTTTTATTTTTATTTTAATGTTATGGTCTATTAGGATTGATAAAGCATTTAGATAATAATAAATATAAGTTTTTTTTCTAAAAAAAATGCTAATGAATAATTCAAAAAGTTTTAAAGATAAAACTAATAATTGGAGATGTTTTTGTATATAAATATATATATATATATATATATATATATATATATATATATATATAAATAATATTTTATCAAAAACAATGTTAATATAGTTGTAATTTTTAAGAGATGTCAACAATTTTTTTTAATAATTTGTAGATATGTCTACATCTATTAAAAATTAAAAGAATGTATCTACAAATTATTAAAAAAAAATTTAAAAAATTGATTAATTAAGTAATTACAATAATTTTAAAAAAATAATATACTAATATTGCTAATGATTTGAACTTAATATATCACAACATAATAAAATCTCAAAACTATATTAAAAAATTTTAGAAGAATAATATAAAATTTTAAAAATTATTATTTAACTTGAAAAAATTAAAGGAATACAAAAAAAATTTTAAATGATTGATGAGTTATTTCAGTAAAATCTAAAAAAATAATTATATTTATAAAATAATAATAATAATAATAATAATAATAATAATAATAATAAATAAATAAATAAATAAAACCAAAGAATCTTAAACTAAGACTTAATTACAAAAAAAAATTGATAAGATTAAAAATAGCCTCAATCTTATATCTATACATGCTACTTAACAAGAAGAATATGTAGAAGTTTTGTAGGTACCTTAAAGCTTGTGGACCAAATGTTTCAATTTGCGAATACCTTTATAAAGATAAAGAACTTTGTAGAATTTTCTTTTATTGTCATTTAGCTTATCTAAAAGAATCTATACATGTAGTTTGTGTCAAAGAAACTTCTTGAATATTTCTTGAAGAAGGTATTATCTACCTAAAATACTTCCACCTGTTACTACTTATTCTTATTTGCTTCAATTTATATGAATAGTCAAAAAATATAGTATAAGAAACTATTTAAGTTCTCTCATTTGATAACAATGTTTATACATCCAATTCTTAAGTTTGAATCAATAAAACTCAGTGAAATAATTATATTTAATCAATTTTTTTGAATAAAATAATTTAGATTGATAAAAAGATTTAATTTTGATTATGCAAGTTAATGAGTCACAATTCACTAGATAAAGAATATAATATTTGTTAGTAGCAAAATATTTAAAAAATATATAATTATAAGCTTATTTAAATGTAACAACTATTCTAAGGAATATATATATATATATCTATATATATATATATATATATATATATATATGTATTTTCATATAAGAAAAATATATATATGTAAATATGAGATTTGAGTTCTTTTTAAAACCTGTAATAATGATACAAAAGAAAAATCAATTAAAACATAACATTGGTTCCGTTTAGTAGAATTAAATCTTGTTTATATTTTTGTTCAAAACACCTTAGTACTAACTAATAAGATATATATATATTGGCTTGTGATAAAAAAATATGATTAAATTTTCTTTAAAAAATCAGAAATTGATTTTTACAAATTAAAAGAACATCATAATAGATATAATCAATTTGAATTTGAAAGTCTTAAGAAGCATGCTATATCTAGTTTTTTAGAATAACATTATATTATTTAACTATATAGTTTTGTAAAAAAAACAAACATATGCACACGTACACACATACACAAGTGAAATTATTATCTTTGTATAAAATATTATTTTATCTTTTAATATGTTTGTGTGATATAGGACGATCAATGATAAAACAACGATCAATAATTAAACAACATAATATTGGAAAGGTTCTTAAAAAGAAAATCGAAGGTATTTGGAATGAATACATAAAATATTAAATCTTGTTTTAGATTCTAAAGGTTCTTTACAATGAAAAGTCACTTTTAAAAGATAATTTGAATCAATTTTTAAGCATAATTAATAGTTTATTGGATAGTTTTTATAATAATTATTATTATAATTATTTTTTTAATCACCTTTTTTGGATTGAAAATATTATTTAAATTAATTATCATAGCAATGAGGTTATATGTAAGTTAGAAGTAAGTTAGAAATAAGTTAGAAGTGATTTAGAAGTAATTTAATTTGAATTTAAATTGTTATATTTCCAATCTACATAAGTATTATAATTTGTATAAACTAAGGTATAGGAGTAGCCAATATATATTCGAGAATATGTTTTCAATACAATGTTGAAGTTACTTTGGCCAAAAAAACATTTCTATGGTTCATTCAATTGTTATTAGTCTTACTTTCAAGTTTTAATTCTTGAAGCAATTAGGACTATAGATCTTAGTTTAGACTCTTTGGAGTGCAAGAGTAAAGATATGGCCACTACTTCTAGGTCTTAAGAAAATAGTATAAGTAGTTTTGTAGGCTTATGTAGTTAAGATATATATATATATATATATATATATATATATATATATATTTTATGGACAAAGCTATGCCATATTTTCTCTAGGATTTTATAAATGGCTTTAGTTCTTTTCAATTTCATCTCTAAGATTTTATTTTGAGCTCTTAAAACTTATTATATATATAATTTATTAAACTTAAAAAATTTTATATTTTAAAGTTTAAAAGATGAAAGTCTATTCAATTTAGTAATAGGTGATGTATGGCCTTCATAATTTGGTAGCTCTATTTTGAAAAATTTTCCTTTATTATTGATAAGTTTTGAGCTATAGGAATTTTTATATTAAAAATTTGTTCAAGTTTAGTTTTTAGAGGATTAAAAATCAATAACTTTGATACTAAGATGTTCTAAAAGTGCTAAGTTTAGTGGCAATTGAAAATGTAACTTTGAAGAAAGGATCAAGATGACTAATGCATTTAAATGATTTTTTTAAAAAAATAAATCAAATTATATTTGAAGCTATGATTCTAGCAAATTTAAGTTCATTGAAAAGAAATCAAAGATGAAGCTAAGGTGCATAGTTTTGTAGAAAGAAGTTTATATTTTTGACATCAATTTGATATGGAAAATTAGGACAATAAGATGAATGAGACAAAAGTATGTAAAAGTACATTAATTTAATATATATATATATATATATATATATATATATATATATGATTTTTGATACATATTTTAATTTTTTAAATTAATCTTTTTCAAGTTTTTTTTATTTTTATTTTTATAAACTAATCAAAAATACACATACAATACTAAAGCTTTATTTTTCTTTATGAAAAATAGATGACATCATTTTCTTCATAAGATACAAGTATAATTGAAGCTTTAGATTAGCTACTCCTAAATTAATATTATTTATAATATTTAATTCATTCTTGAGTCTTTTCTATACAAAAGATGGATTTTAAGCTCCCTTAAAGTATAGTATCAACCACTTCCTTGTCAATCCTCAAAAAAATAGAATATAGTTCCTAACATTGTCCATGGTTCTAACATTGTCTTTGGTCTTAAATCTCTAAAGCTAAGATCAATGATTAGATCTGATTCATTCACTTAAATCTAACACATATCTATATATAAAATCACCTCATCTATAATATTCACATATTAGATTGACTTAAAATTGCCCATACAACACACTATCTAATATAAAAGGTATAGTTTTGTCCCTGTAATACCAAAGAGCTCAATACTAGTGATATAATCAAAATACATGTACATTGGCCCTAAACTAAATACTCAATTTATATTCTATTATTTTTTTGAGTTAAATTATATATATATATATATATATATATATATATGTATATTATTATGATAGAGCTTGTTGAAATCATAGGTATGATAGCACAAATGCAAGAGCAAATGAGAGAATTAATGCTTGCAATGCATCAATACAATTTACTACTACAAAGTACAATAAGATTGGTTAGAATTAAAGATGTGGAAATTTTTGGAGCTATCTCAACATCTATACCAAATCATCTTACTTCTTCTAGAGTGGAATATTATTGAAGCACCATCACAATTGATAAAAAATCAAAAGTTCTTTTATTTAAGAAGTTTGATGGTACAAATCAAATTTTCAAAGATTTATCAATCAAGTAAAAGTATTAATTAAGCTTAAACATCAAATTTATTAAATTCTCAAATCACAAGTTATATTTATTAAAATAATTTTTTTTATATTTTTTAAAAATAAGTTCTATTTTTTTTGAATAATAAAATTTGATATTAAAAAAATCCTATTTTAAATATAAAAAACATGATGTAATATATATTGCAACTAATAAGATATAGATTTTTCTTCAAATTAAACGTTTATTATTTTTATGCGCTTTAAAATATTGATAGGTTGTGATTGATATTAAATGGGATAAAATTTCACTTATTAGCCAACTTCTTCATGAGTTATAATATGAGATAAATAAATTAATATTAAACTTACTTCATCCTCAAACATTGAGTCAAGCAATTGATTTTGGAATAAAGTATTTCAATTAGTTTTTTGAATGTTAATTTGAGAGCTGCAAAAGTATGCCTTAATATCTTTACAATTTCATGGCAACACCAAATATATATTTGTTGCATTTATTGGTTGTTGTATTTTTGATATAAAATCAACAACTAAGAGATTCAACTTAAGAGCTATTATTCATTGAGTTACAAAACAAACCATTGAGATTGTCACAACCTTTAAGGCAACATTATTGAAATAAAGACCCTCAAGAATAATATATTATTCAAATAGATGGTAACATACAATGCATATGATATCACGAGCTTAGAAGAAGCTTTCAATATTTGGTAATATTTTTAGAAGTATTATCTACTCTTAATGGTGTTTCTAATATTTTAATTGAAGAGAGTTGTGAAAGTATTAATAATGATGAAATTTCATGGTTTTCTTTCTGCCTTGGTATATAATATTATTGATTGTTGAAAAGACTTGTCAATTATTTGTAAAGAAAATAAAGATTAGAATATGTGGCAAATACAATTTGCCATATCTTAAACTTCTTCAATATGTAATTATTGTACTTTATAGAATTTGGCGTTTGAAGTAGCTATAATGTTTCAATTATTAATACTAACATTAATAATTAAGAAGATAAGAGAAATTAAGTAGAAGTATGTAAAAGTATATTAATTTGATTTATATGTTTTGTTTATTTTATCAATTCTCTATAATGTTTTGTTTATTAATATAAGTATATTAATATACTTTTATATACTTCTACTTTTATCATAGTAAGAAGTTTCATAGATATATATTTGATTTTACAAGTATTTGTAGGTGATTGGTAAGTTGAAACTTGGCCAACATATAAGCCTCATGTTGCACATGTTGGCCACATAGTGTACATATTGGAAGTTTTCTTAATAATTTAGACATGAATTGAATGATGTATAGATTATTCCTATATAGCTCTTTAATTATAGAATATTTATAGAAAAAAGAGTGAGGCATTCTTCACTATTTTCAACCCATTTCTTGTTTCTAGCATATTTTTAAGATTCCTATATAGATTTTAAGGCATTTGATTGTAGTAAATTTAATTCCTCAAATAAAGTTTTTTTCTTCATTTAAAGTTCTTATAAAAACCTCAATATAAAATTTATATTTTAAAAAATCCATCTACCAAATAATATATTTTTGCTATTTTATAAATTTAACCTATAGTCTACAAAGCCTTTCAATAAATTCATCAATCAAGTTTATTGGTAACTTAAAAATTATTCTAATTTGATTAATGAAGTTTAGTGAGATAAATTTTTGAGATATATAGAAGAATGAAATAAAGTAATATTTTTTATCTGATTAATCAATCTTTGAAATACCACAAAATAATTTAAATTTTGGTTAATTATTTAAAAATAAGAATTAATAAAAAGAATAAATAAATTTTTTTGTTAAAATAGTACAATAGGATTAATGTCAAAATTTGTTAGGATTCAAATTGATGGTTTTTTATGAAATTTTAAACATATACATAATATTTTGTAATATAAATAATTAATAATAATACTTAAAGTTTGAATCATTTTTTAAAAACTATATTTTACTCATATTATAATAATGTAAATATAAAACATAGAATTATTCTTTTTTAATTTTATAAATAATTATTTAATAAAAAAATCTATCTTATTGATTTATAATCATAAAAATAATATATGGATTTTTTTAGAACTGTAAATTATTACTACTATCATCCACTTAATGTAATATTAAGTATTTTAAGTATTTTACAAAATCCCAAAAGCTGAAAATCTAAAAAAAATTATATTTCATATTTATAACTAAATATAATTTCTTTCAAATCATATTTTATCTTTTTTTTTTTCTTTTTTTCTTTTGTTCTTTCTACTACGGAGTTAGCATCTTTAAGTTAGATTAAATTTTGTATAGATCAAAACAAATTGATGTTTTTGAAGGAAACATATAAACTTATTGGTTCCAATTACTACAACTTTTTAATCCAAAAATGTAACTAGATATTTAAAGATTGATAGAGTGTATTTGAATTCTTAAAATTATTGTTATTGAATATTTTTTCTTATTTTTAATATTGAGATTTACCAAAATTATTTCATTTTTAGGAATAAAAAAATTGAGATTATTGCAAACAATTTATTAAGTATTGTTAATAATTACAAAAACAAATCAAATTCAAATTGATGTAAAAGAAAATAAATAAATAAAAGAAAATGGTAGTGCCAAGATTTCTTGTTGTATTAACCAAGTGGGCATTTGATTTATATGTTTTGTTTATTTTATCAGTTCTCTTAAATATGGCTATAGATATTTTATTGTAATAGTGGTATTTGCAATGCAAACTACTGAGTCCTGAGTTTTTATTTGAGAGTATTTTTCAAAGTAAACCACACATTGAATTTTGGTTTTAAAATTATTAGGTTCTTGAAAATATTTTCTTTTGATGTATATTTTATCTAATTTTTTAAGTTTTAGAGTTAGAATTTATTTTTTATGGCTTGGTAAAATCACTCATTTTACATAGGATAAAATTCTTAAGGACTTCTTATTTATTTGCTTGACTTTTATTTCATTCAATTGCACAACAAATGAAATTTGTGGGTGGTCCTGAATTTCGTTAGATGCTTTTCATAAAATTTGTGCATCTGTTTTTGACATACATGAACTAGATTTGATGTTAAATTACATTATTTATTTTTTAATATTTTTACAGCACCAATGCAATAAAACTTCAATTAGTTTAGTTTTACGTTAGACTAAGTATTTTCCATCTTCGTATGTTCATTATTGTTCGATGTCTGATGCATTCCAGGCGCGCTAGCGAACCATTTCCAATCAAAACAGATTCTGTAATCACTGGTAAATTTTAATTTCCAGTATAGCGAGAGGAATATGCAAGTTTCTGAGGGGTATGAAAAATATATAAACTTTACCTTTAAAATGACCACGCAGATTCACAAAAAGAAACAACGAGACAGAAGTGCATATGAATGACTATTAACAGCCTACCGCCATGCATTAATTTAGTACAAAACCCCAATTTTATGCAGCACAAGTATTACTGTCTCAAAGCCCTTTTCGAAAACCACAGCGCCAACATTTTCTAATGGTCCCAAATTGTGTGAGTGCAATACAAAATAGACAGCATTGCAGAGCGATAAACACTCTTCCGCGATCTGTTCATACTATCAATCAACAAAAATACGTCGGAATGTTAGGAAACCAACGAGCATCAATCTTCGATGAAACAAAAATATATTCGGCTAATACACCAACACCGCAAATTGCACCTTTTGTAATGCTTCCTACATTAGCTTAGAAACTGTCTGGTCTCCTCATAATAACCTATCAGAAGAAGAAATCGCCTCTTGACTGCAGGCCACCTGATGGCACAGCAATAGGTGCACCAGGCTCTATAACCTTAAAAACTAGCGCCATGACATGTATGAACATCAAAATTGAATCAACCTCTTACATAAGGGCATCAAGGTGGCGCAATCTTGCAGTACCTCTATATATTGTCTGTCAGCGTATCTCGGCCAGGAAGTGTAAACCACGCAGCAGAGCTGCCAGACTAGGTGCATTGTGTGCTCAGACCGATGAACAATTGGCCAAGAATAAAGAATGGAAAAATAAAAATAAATAAACCAGCTACTATAGTGTTAGATCTAAATGGAGACTTGTAGATCCTTGACCCATGAATCCAAGGGCGTTCCAATTGAGTAGACAACAAACCCAATTTTGCGCATTTCCTCGACGTTGAGCACGTTCCTTCCGTCGAAGAGGAAGGCGGGCTTCTGCATGTTGTCGTAGATCTTCTGATAGTCGAGCTTCTTGAACTCGTCCCACTCGGTGATAACACAGATACCGTGAGCATCTTTGCATGCTTCGTATGCGTCCCACACGACAGAAACTTGCTTGAAGGCGGTCGGACTCTGAGGTTGCAAGTGCTGGGGGTGGTCCCAGTCGAACTTGTTCATGGCCAAGTCGCGCTTGATCTGCTCCTCCGTCACCTGGGGATCATAAATGCTGAGCAATGCCTTGTCGCCAAGCAGGCCATGGCAGACATCAATGGCAGGCGTCTCTCGGGTGTCACCAGTATCCTTCTTGAAAGCAAATCCAAGGACGGCAATCTTTTTGCCAGAGACAGTGTTGAACATAGACGACACCACGCGCTTGATGAATCTTGACTTCTGGTAATCGTTGATGGAAATAACCTGCTTCCAGTAGTGAGCCACCTCGAGGAGGCCATTGCACTCGCAGATGTACACCAAATTGAGAATATCCTTCTGAAAACAAGACCCACCGAAACCAACGCTAGCGTTCAAGAACTTCGGGCCAATGCGAGAGTCTTTACCCACAGCGTAGGCAACCTCGTTTACCTCAGCACCAGTACTCTCACACAAAGCCGACATGGCGTTGATAGAAGAAATCCTCTGTGCTAGAAAGGCGTTGGCGGCGAGTTTAGAGAGCTCAGCAGACCACAAGTTGGTAGTGATGATGCGATCCTCCGGGACCCAGTGCGCGTACACGGCCTTGAGAGCCGCCACAGCCTTCTGACCTGCGGGAGTCTCACGCCCTCCAATTAGCACACGGTCGGGCTTGTCCAAGTCCGCCATGGCAGTCCCCTCGGCAAGAAACTCAGGGTTAGACAAGATCTGGAAGCTAATGCCCTTGTTGTTGTTGTGGGTCAAAATCTTCTCGATGGCCTCTGCAGTTTTCACAGGCACGGTCGACTTCTCCACCACAATCTTGTCACTCTTCGACACATCCGCAATCATGCGCGCTGCGCTCTCCCAGTACGTTAGATCCGCGGCCTTCCCGGCTCCCAAACCCCTCGTCTTGGTAGGTGTGTTCACAGACACGAACACAATGTCCGCCTCAGCAACATGCTTTTCCACCTCTGTGGAAAAGTACAAGTTCCTGTCCTTGCACTCTTTCACCACTTCGTCCAACCCCGGCTCATAAATCGGCAAATCATCGCTGTTCCAGGCAGCAATCCTAGGCTTGCTAATGTCCACCACTACAACCTCAATATCGGGACACTTCAACGCAATCATGGCCATGGTCGGACCCCCGACGTACCCAGCTCCAATGCAGCAAATCTTCACCATCTTGACCGTTTTTCCTTGAATCCAACCGACAAAAACAAAAACCCACCGCCACCAAACTCCACCGAAAACCTCGAAGTCTACCGCGGTAAGATCTGGCCAAGCAAAGTCCAAAACTCAAACTGTGAAATTCGCAAAGACCCAACAGGGCAACGAAGAGATTATAAAGCAACAGCAAGTGAGACTGACGAGATGGTGGAGGACGCGAGGAGGGTCTCTCTGCGTTTCCGCGTCGACAAGGGCAACACGAGCGCGTGAGCGAACGCTGCAGCAGCAACACAGCGAAAAAAAGCTAAAGGCAGAGGTACAGTGTCTGTGCGATGCGAATCTCGCGATTCCCACAACTACTTTAAAGTATATCCATAGAGGGTTAGTTCTTTTCACTTTTTACATTTGGTGTCCTTTAACAATATGATAAATTTATAATTATATTAATTTATACGAAAAGAAAAGAAATGAATATCATTCTGGTGGGTTCTGCAGACTCACCCATTTTAATAAGGAATTTCAGCCCTAAGCATCTTCAAACTTTACACCATTGGATCGTCAATAACGTAAATTAAATACTAAAATTAAGAGAATATCAAAAATCAAAAGGAAAGAATATTATAGACTAAAATACAAATTCAATGAATAAATACTAATAGTTAACAATAATGAAATTAGTTAATAATTAGTACTGTCCTACCCGGTGAGGGAATTTACTCCGAAGAGGCTCCAGTAGTGGTGGTAGCCGTGCCCAACAGGAACCAGCCACGTGGGGGCCTTATAGGTCCATATTCCCCACGTGGGCGTTGGCACGGTTCCCTTCCTGTGGAGCCGTTCTCTTGTAGTTCCCAATGGTTCCCGATGGCCAGAATCGTGGTCGCACGCACCCAGTTGGCATTAAGCTTCGGCATGGCCACACCTTCGAGCGAGAGCTCGTCAGCAATTCTGGGGCTGCGCCAATTTGTTGTTCCGGATCCCGTCGTGGAATGATTGATTGTCGCTATAGCATTGCCAACACGTCCAGCAGATTAAATCAATTTCGAATTATTGTTATCGCTAATTATCGGTATGGCTATTTTTGCTTAACCAGAATTCCGTGAGCTCTTGTCAACTCCTCTTGAACTGGACGCTTGCTGGATTTCACGATTCTTTCTATGCTCTTCACAATCTGTCACGTTCATTCCTCAATTTGCTTGTTGTTCACTACTTTTCTTTGACGAAACTCGAGTTTACGATCTCGATTTCTAACGGCGACCTCTGTCGTGGTAACGTCCCTCCGACATCGAATAACGAAGCCCTAATTCAGAAGAAAAAAAAAAACGGAAGCTCTTGCCTGCTGTCACTGTCACATATTCTGCATGTGTTGCCTGGTGGGGTTTGTGCGAGGTTGAAGTTGAATGCATGAGATGAATGAGGTGAACTGATTTTGCGCCGACAACATGAGTATTTAACGAAGATCTAAGTGGAATACTCAGAGTTTGTTGCTGGATCGCTGTTCGAAATCTGGCCAACAGCTGATTGCAAGCCAAATTTGTGCTTCGGTTGCAACATCTCTGTGGCTGCAATAAAAGTTTCAACGGTGCAGCTCTGCATCTGGGAGAATGGCATTCAAGTGGAGGCTCGTGGTGACGAGTACGATCAAAACAAAAAGGAGAAACTAGCATTTGTAAATATTTTTAATATTGTGCGTGTTTATTAAGGATAGAAGGGGTCAACTCTTCAAAAGTAGCTTTCGTTATTGATAATAGGTTTTTGTGCACTGTAGGGACATGGCTGGAAGTGGTGGTGATGGACCGTGAAATGTGGTGAGAATTTTATACAATGGAATTTAAAATTACGTGAAGAGCGTTCATTGTTGTAAAGAGGAAGAAAGAAATATCTCCTGATTCTTGTAACTACTGTTTTGTACGTGCTTCCTCGTACTTGCAAATTTTAAATAATTGAAATTTGAATAGAAAATGAAGAAGGTAGGCGAGCTTTAATAAACACAAAATGAATATATATATATATATATTCATGGGCAATACAAGAATATATAGACTTTCAAATAAAATTGATACAATATTTTCTACTTGAAATTGAAAAGGACGTGTATTAACCTTTAAGTTCTAATATATTCTTTAAAACGTGTTGTAAATTAAAATAATAGTCACGTTTTAAAGATTTGAATAATTGTTTCATATAATACATGTCTCATACTATGAAAAAGACAAATAGGTATTATAAAATAGAAATATCATTTAATATACTATAAATATAAAAATAGAATAATGGAATTGTTAGGATATATTTATTATAAGTTTTAAAAGATACACTTGATATGAAAGAAGAACTATTAAATTTAATATTATCTATATATATATATATATATATATATATATATTAAACAAGAGTATATAACATTTAAACTATTTTTTATACAAAAATTACTTTTCAACATTAAAATTGGATTTTAATTTATTACTATATTTTTTATTTATATTTATATAATATGAGAGTTTTTTCATTTTTTTATTCTTGTTTCTATGATATATAAAATTCTAATACATAAATGACTTATCTAAAAGTTTGAATGAAGACTTATATATATATATATATATATATATATATAACATCTAAATTTAGTAACTATGATGTTTATCTAATTACTTTATTAATATGTAAGCCCTTTTAATGTAGAATATTGTCTTACTTGTGCCATAATAAGTAATATTATAAACAATTTTTACAATAAAAGATATTAATAAACAATATAAAAGAATGCTTTAATTCTAATGCATGCTAGTGTTTTAGATCTATCCCAACCTTACATTTGAAGTTCAATAAGTACTTATCATCATTCTAAACTAGATGGACAATCATGTAGAACAATTTTTTACATAGAGATAAAACGCCCTTTATTGGGTGGACTTGTTGAATAAAAACAAGATTATATAAATATCATTTGAAAAATTATAGATTGCAATAACTAGGATTTATTAAATTTATATTCAAAGTATTATATTATTAATGATTTATATTTTATATAGTATTATAAAAATAGAATATCATATTAAATATTTCATTTGTATAATTTTATTATTAAAGACTTTTAATACGTGTTTAATATTTTTTAGATTTAATATATTTATCACAGATTTAAATCATAGTGTGTGTGTGTGTATATATATATATATATATATATATATATATTAATAAAACACATGTATATATTTATATTTTATTAAGACTAATCTAAGATTTTATAAAGACATGACTTAAAATGCATGAATAATTTTGTTTTATGTTATTGTATACAAGTATTAAAAATAATTAAATAACATGATTCAATAATATATTCTATGATAGGTATATTACAAAAATAATAAAAATAAATACTTAAACCATAATTTCTATCATAAATATATTATATTAATAAAATAATTAATGTATATATATATATGTGATTTTAGAATATTTTTAAAGATTAAATGTATTTTTAAAAAATTAAATTAAGAATAAATATAATAAAGTCACATAATATATATATATATATATATATATATTAGTAAGAGAAGAACTTAGGTCATATAGGCACAACAAACTACAATTACAAGCACTATCTATAACATTTGAAAATCTTATACAAACTTTTGGATATTATTTTTATTTATTTTAAATCTCTGTAAAATTTTAAAATTACACATTTTTTACATATTCTATAACTTTAGAACCTCCTTATAAAATTTTAATAAAATATATTTGCTATAAAATAAGTAAAGAAATAAGACAAGTAACACCTTTGTAATTTTTGTACCTAAAAATACACTTTAAAAGGCCATAATAGAAAAGCTTCTTGCCTAGTGAAGATAAACTTCAGTTAAAAGGCTTTCTTTTTAAAGATAGTAAAAAGATATATATATATATATATATATATATATATATATAATATGTATACAATTATTTTGTAATACCAGTAATTATTATATGTGTAAAAACATTATTTTGTATTATTTTGTTGATTTTTTTAATGACTTTGTTGATGGATTATTCCAAATGTTTTTAAAGATTAATTTTCAATAAGGATCTACCACAAATTTTGGAAGACAATATTACTTATGGCGTATAGGAAAAAATTCATTCCTCGTCTTTTGTATTTTGATCCTTCAGATACAATTTTCGAATATTAAACCAATTATCTAAAAACTTACATAAAATTACACAGAGGCAAAAACAATCAATATAGGAGTTATTTTATTCTGATAGAAGCTTACATGTATAAAGTTGCATGTATTTCAAGTGAAATATTAAAAATGCTAAAAAATCCATGAAGACTATCTATTAGATATTCGAAATGACTAGCAAATAGTATCTATACCATGCTACAAAAATTGCTTCTTTGTGAGAGCTCCCATGATATCATTGATTTTTTTTAAATTAATTTTTAAAATGATAATATTATAATTATGTATATTTTTTTAAATTTATCTTAATATAAACTCAGAGAGCTCAATCATATTTGTAAGAGACTTATGTATACTTAGAAAATTGCTACATTCCTTTGTTGAGTAGGGCTAGAATTTCACAATGGTCTTGCAACAAGCATTTGTATTAAAATACTTCAATCATAAGATTACAAATTAAATTTGTACGTAGTAATGATAATTTGTAATTAATGAATAATTTAGAAAGATCATACAAGAAGACAATGTTATAAAAAATTATAAATAAATCAGAGTATACAAAAACAAGTTATGGAGATAATATCTTTCTTAAGAAAAATTGAAAAAAATATTTTAGACACACATTAGATTTTTAGACTCATATGTAAATGTCATGTGGCTATAAAAGAAATATCCTACAAGTTTCTTATCTTTGAAAATATCATGTTAGAAACAACCTACAATTGGAGGCTTGTGTCACAAGTCCTAGATCTTGAAGAAGCTTTCATAAGTCATCCTTAGTAGTTAGTATATACACAAAGAATAGTAAGGCTATCCTTAGTCTTGTCAATATCTTTCCTGTATGGTAGTCCTTGATTAAGACTCTTAATTTCTTTTGTCATTGGCAATAGTTTTAATTTTTCATCTATTATTTATTTATTTATTAACTGTTCAATTTCTCTTTTTGAATAACATAAGGACGTGTATGTGTGTGTGTGTGTTGTTGTTGTTGTTGTTTTTTTTTTTTTTTTTTTTTTTTTAATTTCAAGTTTTGTCTAGATTCATGTTATTCACAAGAAGAAATAAGGGAAATATATATATATATATATATATATATTAAATTTCCTTCAATTAGTAGCAAAGTTACAAGCAGGAGCATCCTTAGTCTTTTATAATCTATTTGTTTAATATTCCTTAAGCTATCCTATTTATATTACACAATCTGATTTAAAATTAACATGACAAGAAATCTATTCTTACTACAATCACATGCATTTTAACTATTAAAAATTATGTTTTTTTATATTTAATTTATAAATTTGAACCTATTTATTTATATTTGAATTTGAATCTATCTTTTATTTTTTTAAAATTAAAATTATTTCACATAAAAGTAAGAGAAATTAAGATAATTAAAAATATTAAGATATTATTAAAATAAAATAAAATATTTCAATTATATTTTTATAAATTTATTAGTAAATTAAACTAAGATATATCAATTACATGGGAAATATAATAACACAAATATTTTTTAATAAAAATTTTTATATACTTATATTAATATGATATTATCTTAAGTTAGATTTGATAAAAAAATTACTATAAAGGGATATTCCAACATTATGTTGAATTTAAATGCAATGGTCTTGCTTTGAATAACTTATAAATGTTAGGTTACTAAATATTACTACTTACTTGGATTATTATGAATTACATATAACTTTCTTATAATCTATAAGAGGTTTTAAAATATATCTTATCTTTATTTAAAACCTTTATAGAGAAGTTTATTAATCCACCATATTTTCTAAATATTAAACATATAAACACAAAAAGCATAATTTTAACAATTTTTATTATAAATTAAATCTTTTTAAACAATTAAAACTAAATACTAATTTATTCTGTGATATACTTAAACAAATGCACCTCTATTAAAAATATTTTAATCTAATTTTTTTTTGTTAAATTTAAACTTTGAAAATTTTACTCTTTAATGTTAAAATATTTATTGCATTTACTACTAAGTCTATCTTCTCAAAATAGACCTTACCATCAATATAAAATTTCCAAATATAATATTGTCTAAGATTTATGTACTTTGTTTTTGAAATAATATTCTTGATTTGTTTTCAGATTTATAGTGCTTTGATTATCACAAAGTAACATAGTTTGATCTTGCAATGAATCAAAATTACTTTCAAGACTTAACAGCCATTTTTTAGTATTTTTAGTTTTTCAATATTCGCCATAAACTCCAAGCTAATTTTTAAATATGTTGTGGTAGATTGTAAAATAGACTTATATTTTGAAAATACATCAACAATAGTAAAGACATATTCTATAACACAAATATTATTCTATAGATTTTTAATTTTTTTTTATATCAACAAAATTTCTACTGTTTCATGTGTTTCATAAATATTGCATCAAATATAGATCAAACATAATGTAAAGGTTTATAATATCTTTGAGATAGAAAAGTGTCTCTTTTATTTCTTTTTAATATTATTTCTTCAGATTTTCCGTATATTTATTCACTTCACATAAAATAGAAAGGTTTTATTATCTTCCATACATCTTTACATACATATAATTTCCCATTATACTTGCACATGGAATAATATACATTCTCACTATTTAATCCTTGATGTTTGAAAATTTTAAAAAACAATAATAAAACGAGATTATAAATAAGTATTTTATAATATTCATATTTATATTTTAAATTAATTTAATATGTTATTAAGATCTTTCTTGTGACATTCTTGTGATATTTTCTTTAATCTCTTGAGATATCAATGTCTAACCTCTCTTAGAAAGTTCTAAATTTTTCATCTCAAGCTCTTTATTTAGTTGAATCTTTAATCTATTTATAGTAAAAATATCTATTTTAATATTTTTTTAATAATAATACTATTATAATATAGTTATATGAACTAGAATTTTTTATTTTTAATAACTATATTGAAATAAAACTAATTATGAATTTATTATTTATTTATTAAGAAGGAATTAAAGATATTATAAAATTATTTTAAATATTTCTTCAATTTATGTAAATGTTTTAAAAATTCACATGTAAATTTTTTATTCATAAGTCTCTCAAAATCTTCAACATGATGGATTTTTATTTTTTTTTCTTATTCTCCATCCAAGAAAAATTATAGTGATATCTAATTATTCTAGTTATAAATTATATTATACAAGTACTATTAATAATATATAAATAAAAATAATCTTGATTTTTAAATATTTTTTAAAAATTAAATATCAATACCTTTTTGAAAATATTATTTTGTTAATTTAGCTATATAGCTTAATCTACTTATATCAATTTTAATTTTTTTTTATACATCTATTTAAAATCTAAAATCCTTCTTTGTTTTAAGTAATTATTTCAAATCTCATATCCAATTGATATTTTTAAAATTCTATTTATAAATATTTTTAGTCCTTTAATTTTTAATTTCTTTTTTTATAGCTTTTTAAAATATAAAATATTCATTATATTCTACAATTTTAAAAAATGATATACATAGAAAGCTAAATCAATTATTTTTATTTTTCTTTTTTACTTTTGTGATATTTGTGATTCTATATTTGATTTGTCTTTATCATCAATTATCTCAAATAAAGTAGGATTTGATGTTTTTTTAAATCTATATAAAAATTTAAAGATATCAACTACTACATTAAAAATATCAAGTGTAATCTAATATATATATATATATATATATATATATATATATATATATTTTAATAAAAAAGTTTTGTCAAAACTTATATTTTTACTAATAAAAATCTTATTTATACTTAAATTCTACTCTTATTATCTTTTTACATATTATTTTATAATCTATTAAATACATTTTCCACCTCTTTTTTAAAATCAAACTTTGATAAATTTTCTAACTTAACATATGTGTTTTCTAAATATCTAAAAAGTCTAAGCTTTGAATAATTTTCAAGTCTATTATTCTATATTTCTTTAGATGTCTTATACTTCATATTATTAGATGAAAATAATTAACAAAACTTTAATGATGTTGAAAATTTTAATTTGGAAGTTATTTCTAATATAGCATTATTTTTTGCTATGTATGGTTTTTTTCTTGTATTAAATTTTTTTATTAAAATTAAAAAATAAAAATATAATAAGATTTTATTTAATATTTTTAGATTTTTTAATTGTATATTTTTGAACTTTTAATTATTAAACATATATCACATTTCTTTTATTTTATTTCTCTACTATTATGTTTATCTTATAAAATATAAAACATGTCGATTTTTTGCTTCATTATATATATATAGATATATATATATATATATATATATATTTATACATGTATCCCACCTATAATAACCACACCCACCTACAACAATGTTACTCATCCAAGGAGCTTGTATTTGCCCATAAGGATTCTACATAAAGGCAAAACAATGTTAGTGGAGAAATACAATTTAATGTAGAAAATCTAGTAGGAATTTTCAATATAGAAGGCATCTTAGGAGCATCAATTTAGAATCTTTTTATAATATCTTAGAAGCATATTGAATGTTCTAAATTAGTATAATATGGTCTGTAGACGATCCGGATTGGTTTTGGTGTAAGAGTAGGCTGTTGTTGATCTCTCAATGCAAGAGTTGCAAAGTCATTGGGTGCAAGGCAACGAAGGCTGGGAGTAGTCTTTTCCCTCATTGCGGGTTGTAGTTGGTTACGGTGGCTCGGTGAGCTGCGGTGGATCCGTCGACGGTTACTGTTGTCTCTCCAGCAGCGGTGCATTCAACTTCTTTTTTCTTGTGTTCTCTTCTGGTTGCTAAAGCCCCGTGAAAACCGGACTTTGTAATTGTGGGTGTTGCTGCATTGCGGTTGCAAGGAGTGGGCTGATGCTACGGCGGTTCTCCTGCGCCGTGGTCTATTGGTTGTTGCTGTCTGGGACGTCAACAATTGGTTGCTGGAGCAGTGCGACTCTGGATTAGTTTGCTTGATGGTTGGCCAACGGAAAGTGGCAATTCATGCTAATTCTATTCTTTTGATTTACGACTGGTGGGCTAGACTTTGTTTTTGTCTAGCTTTTTTGTGCAAACAATTTTCCACCTGCAGTTACTGGCGCGGTGTGGTGGAGTGGAAGCTCCGGCTGCAGAGTGTTGACGACGTGGTGTGGTCCAACAAAAAATCGGAGTGTTGCTCCGCCCTTCGATGGAACAGTGCTTCTTGCCACTACGTCCCATTTTAATTTCTTATTTCATTTCATGTTTCCTTGTGCGGATTGTCAATGTTGGACAATTATGTGCAATTAAATCTTACTCATACCACTTACCCTTGTGTATGTCTTTTAAAGACCCAAGAAGTTGTGATTCGCTTTTTAGCAAAAGCCACAGATTCAGGCCATGCAGTCACTGGAGTTGGAAGGAGAGTCATTGTGTATCAAAAGGACGCAAAGTTTAGAGGCGAGGAGTCGATTCCTTCACAACTAAATTCGGGCTGAAAATTCACGGTGGCAAGGATCCAAAACTCAAGTCGAAGTTCTGGAGTTTTACGGCGTTGGAATCTGAATGTTAGGCACAAGATCTTCTTGACCTCGTCTTGTTCTGCTTTAGCCTAGTATAGGATTAGCTAGTGGTGCAAGCTTGTTTGTGCCAGCAATAGCAGTTCGTGTAGTGTAGCTCGTTGTGTAGTGTAGTTCTAAGCACTGTAGAAGAGCTTTGTCGGCCAACGTGCATAGTGGAGGACGGCAGTGTTCGGCCGACAAGGGCTATCAATCAAGTATTGTTTTTTTTCCAGCATCAGACAACAATCACCACAGTGGCGGGTGCAGTCACCCAAATTCTCCTGCAACTGTCCTGAACCTTGCATAAGAGCACCCACATCTAGTGTGGGTCCAAACCAAATTCTGTGAGTTCCTCTTGCTAGACAGCAGTATGTTTTGATGTACAGATTTCCAAGTTATTTTAGCATTAGAAAAACTCAATATAAAATTAAACAACAATTTACAATTATAAGATGGATAAGGTTAGAGTTGGATGAAGTTATGTTGAATTAGATGATTTTAGATTTAGATGACAAAAAATGTGGATGAATTATTATTTGTAGCTGAAAATTCATTTGTGATTAAAAATTCTTTGATGGATGAGAACTTGTACTTGGATGAAAATTATTGACAAATTAATAATTTAGGATTTCTTTACATTCCATGCATGGTTACTTGTGAGTTGTATTGGTGCTAATGAGAGTAGTTAACAAAACTTGAAGAAGTCTTTTAGTAAGAATTTAGAGTAGTATTTCTATATAATTAAATTATAAGATAAAAAACTGTTGTAGATTAGAATAGACTTCTATCTAGTAGGAATTTAATATAATTCACATTGATAACTCCATAAGCTTGAATAACATTTGGCAACTATACTGTGATGCATTGCGAGGTATAACTTTGAAAAAATTCTACGAAGGATGAATACAAGATCTATAAGTAAAATTAACAAAGGAAGGAGAGTAAAAGGAGATACAAAAAGATATCTTCTTAGCCAATGTGAGTTTGTCAAGCAAAATCTGGGAGAAGTTGCCATTGCCTTCTAAAAGATTTGAAGAGTAATAGAGTTAGTTACAACAATACATCATGGTATGTCACAAATAAATAAAATTACTTTGATAATTATTGAGATGATATGAATAAATAGAATTAAATAAAAATAAATAAGTTTAATAATAACTTATATAAAAGTTTCCTAATAGCTTTATAAATGTGTCATTGACTTTATACATGTTTATAGTTGATTTATAGATTAAAAACTTAACCAATAAATTAGCTACATGTTGTACGTGTTGATAGCTTGTGGTATAAGTTAACTATGTGATACACATATAGAAAACTTGCCTTGTAAGTTAAGACATGTGTCTTGAAAGTTGGACACATGTCAAAGATCTAATAGAACTTTGCCACATAAGTCCTAATTAGATAGAATAGGTAGAGACAAAAGTAAATCCTTCTTCATTCTTTTCAATGCTATTCTAATCCTTAATCTTATTTCAAGTCTTTCAAGTCTTCTTGGTTTTTAGTAATAGCCATTTTAGTTTTAATATTATATTAATTTTGACTAAATATCTATTCTTCTCAAGTGATATAAGAATGTATTGATTTATTTTTCTTTGAGATTTATGTCTATGATATTTTAATAAGAATGATATCTTATTGTTCTTGTTTTATTTAGAAGTGAGTAGATTATTCTACTACTATTATTATATTTTAAAGATTACAAAATATCAACTTTTAAATTAATTTAAATTTTTTTTAATAGTGATTTTTTTCCTTTAAGAAATGGACTACCTTTCTTTGCAGATATTTTTATTTGATATTAAAGGTTGCAAATTATCTTCTTCTAATTTGATTTGTGGATTTAATTGAGTTGTCTATAGAAGGATAAATTAGAGATGCTACTCTTGATGAATGTAAAATTAGATTTTCAACTATTGCAAATCTTTATAAACTTCTAAACACTTTGGAGATGAAAAATCTGACTTATTTCTTTTATGAATTATGGAGGTACTATTTCTATTTCTATGAAAGAAATCAATAATGAAATTCAAATTCTATGTCAAAAAATTGTATAATTGAAAGAAGCAAGTAGATGAAGTTTATAATTAAATCCAAGAGGTCTTGCTATTACAAATATCAAATAGGCAAAAATAAATATATCACATAAGTTTGAAAAAATAAAATCAAAGCTTCAAGGATTTTTATAATAAATGAAGCTTTATTTAAGGTTGCATGTTTTCTAATATCTTCGCAGATTTTCTAAAGTTGAATTCATAAATATACTTCTATTGAAGCTTATTTTCTCTTATTTTTTATTTTTGATAGAAAATGATTTAAGATTACTTTATAGTCTAAATTTATTCTTAAAAGTCTTTATGGCCATATTGAAAAAAATAATCGAGGGAGGATAGTAGAGACCAAACTCACATTTTTACAATTAAGATCACATTCAGCTATTATATATGCTACTAAATTTCAAAATCTTATTTATAATATAGATTGAAATAGTAAAATCTTATCAATTAATTTTGATATGGATTGAAATACAATGTCAAAGATTTATTATTGACAATGCCAAAAAAACTCATTGAAATAATTTATTCCTCAAACCATTACATGTAATAATTGACTCTTTGAAAGGTGTCAAGAATAAGATTTGGTTGAAGAAGTAGAAGTCAAGTCATGGCAATCAATTCCTTGTTTTTAAAAGTATATTCATTTAGGTTGAAATCTATACAAATTAACATGGTATGTTTAAAACCTCTTACTAAGCTAAAAAATATTCAATATTATTAAGAAGGATTATGCTTATATTTTAAAAAATCAAAGCATACTGCTCAATATTATTGAAAGAAGCAATGCAATTATAAATTAGAGATATAGTTGCTAAAGAGGATGATGTATTGAAAAATAAGTTTCTTTAGTTACAATAAAATTATGTGGCTTGAATTTTGTGCAACACCTATTAAAGGTCATATTTTTTTTTAGATCTCTCATCTTGTTTTACAATAGAAGTTTGTTTAGGATCAAAAAATTAAAAAGTCTTTAACTTGTAAGATTTAAGAGCCTCACCTTATTATATAAACAAAGCCTTGGTTATAAAATAAGAAATATCTTTAATTAAAAAAATAAACTTATACATGTAGAAGTCATAGCTGGTCATTTATTGCTATTAGAAATATTATCCATGAAATAATTTCTTTAGAAGTAGCAACTAAAGTTTATAATAGCATAGTAGTATTTAATGTCATTAGATTTTTATTCAACTTTGTTGTTTTAGGATTATCATAGTTGAGGAATTATAATCTTTAAATAGATTGAATTTCTTAAAACTTTGATTTTTCTTATAGTGTAACCCATGATTTTGCTTATCAAGTTAAAACCTATAAATTTAATACAACCAAATTTTTATTGATAGTTACAAGTACTTTCATGCATATTGTAAAAGAAGGAACAACTTTTGCTATATACACCACACTTATTTTTAATAAAAAAAGATTTTAATTGGTATTTCAAGCTAGCACCAAGATTATCAAGACGTTTTAAGAAGAAAAATGCACATATCCTCTTAAAGCATTGTTCTTATAATTGTTTGATTGATGTTCAAGAAAGAGCACAACCGCCATTTGAACTAATATATAGTTTATTGCAAAACAAGTTTCTTATATTTAAGGAATATATTGATGAGAATTTGGCTAAGAACTTCATTTGCCATTCTAAATTTCATATAGGAGCTTCTATCTTATTTGTGAAGAAAAAATGTGGATCTTTGCAAATATGTGTAGACTATCAAAGATTCAATAAAATCATCATCAAGAAAATATACCTTTTATTTTTGATTTCACGACTCTTTGATCAATTCAATTAAGCAAAGATCTATAAAAAAAAAAATTGATCTACAAAGAGCATACAATTTGATATGCATAAAAAAAAAATGAATAGAAAACTATGTTTTAAATAAAGTGTGGACTTTCTAGATATAATCTTATGCCTTTTAGATTCAAAAATGTATTAGCTATTTTATAAAATCTAATAAATGGTATTATTTGTGATTTTCTTGATGATTTATTTATTTATTATTTAGAAGATATATTTTTATTTTAAAAGTATAAATGAAGATGAATTTCATATTCATTATATATTAAAAAATTTAAAAGATGTAGGATTATATACCAAGATGAAAAAGTATATATTTCACACTAATTAAGTTGACTTCTTAGAATACATCATTTCAAATGATGGATTTATGATAGATCTTAAGAAGGTCCAGACTATTATGGATTAGAAGATTTCAAAAATAATAAAAAAAATATATATTTTTTAAATTTATTAATTATTATCAAATCTTCATAAAGAATTTTTCTCAATTTGTAGCTTTACTTATACATTTGATATGTAAAGATAAATTGAAGTAGAGTAAAGTAATTGAAGTATTCTTTAATAAATAAAGAATAATTATCTTGAAACCAAAGTATTTTCATCTTGAAGCATTAAAAATAACATTAATTATTAATTCAATTTTTTTTAATGAAATTCAATTGAATATGTCTTCTAATTATATAAGTCTTATCAATAGATCTTAATTATTGGAAAAATGAAAAATATATATTTTAATTATTTAAATTAAAAAAATTAATATTAATTTTTTTGATGATTTAAATATATATTAGAATTTTAAAATATTTATAGGATATAATAGTATTATTAATTTTTTTTAATAAAAATAGAATCTTAATAAGTCTTGGAAGTAATTATCTTAATTGATTTTATATTTTACTTATTTTTTTATATTAAAGATTAGTTATTAAAATTAAATTTTGTATTGGCATCCTAATTACATTTATTATTTATTAAAAAAATAATAAATATTAATTAATAGCTAAAAGAAGCATGATTTTAATGGTAAAATTTATCCTCTCAAATCTTATTGTTCATGATATTAAGAATAATTCTTCTAAATATCAAGATACTTCTAAGTTCAAGTTCAAGAGTAATCTACTCTATTTTAAGGATTGCTTATAGATTTAAGAAAGTGAAGCAGAATTCCATCTTTTTTAAGCACATTAAGACTTCTTAGTAATAAGACATTTTGAATACAATAAGATTTTGGAGCTAATATCTAGAGATTTTTGGTATCCTCAAATGTAAATAGCAGTTCAAGACTTTGTATAAGCATGTGTCACGGCCATAATCATGTAAGCTAATAATTACATATAGAAATAGGTAGAAGTAAGTAAAAGTAGATAAAAGTAAGTTAATTATATAATATTTAATATAGAAGCTTCCTAGAAACTTCCTAGACGCTGCTTTGACTTCATAGGTGTCTTTAATTGACTTTTTGGATTAGAAACGTGGTCAACAAGTTGGCCATGTGCCACACATGTTGTTAGCTTGAAGATCAAGCTAACTATGTGGCCCACACGTAGAAAAACTTGCCTTGTAAGTCAAGGCATGTGTCCTACAAAGTCAACACATATTGGAGGTCCTATAGAATGTCGCCACGTAGCCCCTAGTTAGATAGTATATATAGAGACAAGAGTGAAGGCTTCTTCACTCTTGTCAACTCCTTTCTTGCTTCTAGTCCAGGTTCAAGAGTCTTTAGTTTCTTGTCTTGTGGCAATAGCCATTCCAGTTTCCTTTTAATATACCTACTTGTTTATATTTTGACTTATTATATCGAGATAGCCTTTTGGTGTATATTTTTCCTCATCGAGTCTTTGTCCTTGACAGCATGTGATGTTTGTTCAAGATCAAAAACTCCTTGTCATTGACTTTATGAACTTCTTTAGCTATTACATATTTAAGAATAATCATAATCTTTTGTTTCTATGAATTTTATCCTAGACTTTCCAATTTCAAGTTCATATGATTTTATATTTGTGATTGTAGATTATTTCACTAAGATTATATATTTTATACCATATATAAGATTTATTATATGTAAAAAAATAATTAAACTATTTCTTAATAATATTTATTGCTATTATAGATTGTTAAAATATATATTCAATAGAAGGATAAAATTTATATCAAGATTTTGGAAAATCCTTTTTAAAATATTGAAGGTAGAAATAAAATTATCTTAGATTTTTAATCCTTAAATTAGTGAAAAAATAAACAAGTCAATGAAGTTTTGGAGCAATATTTAAAGTGTACAATTAAGATGATTGGAAAATTCTTATACTATTAGATTTTTTATTTATTTTTTATTTTTTATTTTTTTTATAATAATATGATACATGCTTCTACTCAATAAATAATTTTTTATATTAATTATGATTATCATCTATAATTTGACACTTTTGACTTTTCAAAAGTTGATAATCTTGTGACAAAAGATTTGACAAATTATTTATTTGAATTACATGTTACTATAAAGGCACAACTAAAAGAAGTTTAAAAATGATAAAAAATCAATGGAGGTACTTATTGCAAGAAATTACCTCAATTTTATGTTAGTAATAAGATATGGTTACTTTGTTGTAATATCAAGACTATTTGCTCTTGTGAAAAATTAGATTATCATAGATTCAAACCATTTTTTATTAATAAATAAATTACTTCAATTGTATATCAATTATACCTACCAAAAACTATGAAGATCTCTCTTGCATTCTATGTATCTCTCTTTGAGCCATATAAGATAATAAATATTCCACAAAAAAGATGAATATCATCTCTTCTTATAGAAATAGATAATAATCAAGACTTTGAAAGAGAAGAAGTCTTAGATTCAAGGTAGCATTCATTTAGGTTGGAATATTTTGTTCATTGGAGTGAATATGATATTAGTGATTGCATGTGTCAGGCAACCAAAAAACTCATAAATGCATCAAAAAGGATCAAAGCTTTTCATCAATGACATCCATTAAAATCAAGATAAATGAAAATAAAACTTTATTATAAACAAAATATAGTTTAGAAAAGATTGCATTATACCTTTTATTCTTATTTTTAATTTTTTTGTATTTGTGCCTAAGAAGATGTAGAATTAATAATCAAAAATTCAATTCAATAGTTATTGTTGTTGACTTATTGGAGAAGATATAGTAATTGTTAAAACCTTTTAAACAACATAATAGAAATGTAGATCTTCAAGAATGACATGTTTTTTTTTTTAAAAGCTAATAAGATATAATATATTTGGTAACACGACCTTGGAAGAGACTCCAAATATTTGGTAATTTTATTGAAGATAGAAATGACTTATTCTAGTGTTAAAAATATTTTATTTGAAAGAAGTTACAAATGCCTAATAAATAATCAAATATCGAGATGTTCTTCTTGCTTTAGAATAGGAAAATATTAATGGCTAAGAGGATCTATTAAATACCTTCAAAGGAAGCAAAGATTAAATTATGTGTCAAATATAATTTGTTGCATCATGAACTTCATCAATATGTGATTATTATTTTTTTATGAAATATAGTTGTAAAAAAAAAGATAATATCATGGACATATATATTTATTTTAATAATAATTTAAATAATTTGAATATATATAAGTAGATTAAAATAAATAAATTTAATAATATCTTACAGAAAAGCTTCTTAAAATCTTTATAAATATGACTTTGACTTTATATGTGTTTATAGTTGATTTGTACATTAAAAACTTTGTCAATAAATTAGCCACATATTGCATGTGATGATAGCTTATGGTACAAGTTAACCTTGTGATGCACCAATACATAACTTCTTTTGTAAGTTAAGACATGTATCTTATAAATTGCACACATGTCACAGGTCTTATAGAATATTGCCATATAACTCTTAATTAAATAGTATATATGGAGGCAATAGTGAAACCTTCTTTACTCTTATCAATACCTTTCTTATTCTTAATCTTGTTTCAAGACACTCTATTTTTTTTTTCTTTAGAAATAGATAAGAGTATATTGATCTTTTGGTTCTTGGAGATTCATGTCCTTAACATAAGCATCTCAAGGCCACTTTGAAAGAATTTGAATTAAGCTTTGTAAAAAGATTCAAGTATATAAAAACCAATAATGACATTCATTTTGGAATTGTCAAAAATTAAGCAAGCCAATCTTGAGACAATAAAAGATTATCTAGACCAATTTACAAATCTTATGGAAAAAATTGATACTATTATTGCTGACTCCATCAAGATCTTGCAATTCAAATATAGATTATTACCTAAAGTCAGATAAGACATGATGTATATGTAATCCAAAAGTTTAGAAGAATTAATAGTGGATACTCTGTCAAGGACAAGAACTCGATGAAAAAACAATTCAAACAAGTGAGCATTCACTCAAAGAGAGGTAACAAAATATATATAAACAAGTATATATATTAAAAGAGAAACTGGAATGGCTATTGCCAAAAGACAAGAAAACTAGAGACCCTTGAAATAGACTAGAAGCAAGAAAGAGTTGACAAGAGTGAAGAAGCCTTCACTCTTGTCTCTATATATACTATCTAACTAAGAGCTACGTGGCGACATTCTATAAGACCTCCAATATGTGTTGACTTTGTAGGGCACATGCCTTGACTTACTGTCACGGACATACATATAATTACCTATATGAATAGATAAAAGTATGTAAAAGTAGATAAAAGTAGGTTAATTGTGTAATATCTTCTAGAGAAGCTTCTTAGAAGCTTCATAGACGCTGCTTTGACTTTATAGGAGTCTATAGTTGACTTTTAGGTTAGAAACTTGGTCAACAAGTTAGCCATGTGCCACACATGTTGGAAGCTTAAAGAACAAGCTAACTACGTGGTCCATCCATAGAAAACTTGCCTTGCAAGCAAAGGCATGTGGCCTAGAAAGTCAACATATATTGGAGGTCTTATAGAACATCGCCACGTGGCTTCTAGTTAGATAGTATATATAGAGGCAAGAGTGAAGCCCTCTTCACTCTTGTCAACTCCTTTCTTGCTTCTAGTCTAAGTTTCAAGGGTCTCTAGTTTTCTTGTATTTTGGCAATAGCCATTCCAGTTTCTTTCTTAATATACATATTTCTATTTTGTCCTATTTCTTTTTGAGAAAAGTCTCACTTACTCTTTAGCTTTCATCGAGTTCTTGTCCTTGACAGATTGACAAGAGTACACTTACAATATCAGAGCTTTGTCTTTTCTTGATTAAGAGTGGATTACCCCTTTTTCTTGATAAGACATAAGCGCATTAGAAGTTGCGGATTACCCTCTTTTAAACTGATATTGTTCTTAGTATTTTCTTTGTTATCAATTCCTCTCTTCTATTTGTTTTGAGCGTTATTAGACATCTTCTCTTTTCTAAGTGCTACTATGGCAGAGCTTGTTGAAATGAAGAGTGCAATGGCACAGATGCAAGAGCAATTGAGGGAGTTAATGCTTGCGATGCATCAACTCAATTTACCACCACAAGGAGCAACAAGAATGGTAGGAAGTGAAGATATAGAGATGATTGGGGCTGCTTCAACATCTACACCAAACCATGTCCCTTCTCCCAGAATGGAACACCCTTCGAGTGTTAGAGAACCGAGAGTTGCCTTGCCCGAGAAGTTTGATGGTACCAGATCCAAGTTTCGAGGATTCATCAATCAGGTCCAACTAGTAATTGAACTTCAACCCCAGAGCTATCCAACTCCAGGGTCACAAGTTAGATTCATTGGTACACTCCTTTCAGGTTCAGCATTGTCATGGTTTTCATCTTTTCTTGAACGACGAGATCCAATATTGGATAATCTGGAGGCTTTTTTGGCGGAGTTTCGATCCATGTTTGGAGAACATGATGCAATTCGTGTTGCAACCAACAAGATCCGTATTTTGCGACAAGGCAATCGATCAGTAACATTATATGCTTCGCAATTTCGACAACTTGCAACTGATATCAAGTGGGATGATGCCGCACTTGTGAGTCAATTTCTCTACGGATTACAATATGAGGTAAAGAAATTGATGCTTAATTT